>NC_143398.1:230526671-230749171 GCF_052110815.1 Crocodylus siamensis | reverse complement strand
GTAACTAAATGTTTCCTATTAGAGTAGTGACCTGCAGTTTGAAAAGAGCCCTTTTTGTTAGATTAAAAACTTTGTCACTTTATTCTTTTTAAGGACAACTCCATGTAAAAGGTATATTTCCAATAAAATTCCCTACCTCACCACTCTCACTATAGTGCAGAAGTATCCCACTTCCTATACTTACCTTCCTAGTTTTGTTTGTAAATAATTAGGAAAATTCTTTCACTTGAGTGACAAAATCGTGCTTTTTACATGTAAGCAAAAAACCCCTTTTTTAAAAGCTAGTTTTACGAATTTTCAAAAGAAATATAGTTGAATATTTCTGCCTCGTTCTTCTTAGTTTAACTCATCAAGTTTGAGGGCACATACTATACAGTCAGAACTTGGGGAAAAGCAAGTTCTCTGAGCAAAATTGTTTCACTACGAGACTGGTTCTCAGACAAATGAATTAATCTAAATACAAGACAGCCATGAAATACTTTATCTGTTCCATGTTGTTACATGGTAGCTGGTCAGGTTTTTTCTTTTTCACTGTTTAAGCCTTATGAGGTTGAAGCAGAGCCTTCTCTGCCCCTTAGCTGCATTTTAAACTCCCTAAAGATGTCATGCACAAACACTGCATCTATCTTCAGCGCTTCTTCAAAGCTTTACAGTTGCAGGCAATTCAGTTCATGCGGATCATTTTGTTTGTCCAGCTTCATCTGATTATCTTCTGAATTGTTTTCCTGGTATAGCAGAGTCTAGCTTTTAATGTGATTTTAATCTGTATAGCACCCTAGTTCTGATGACAGCTGTGTAAAATAAAAATACATTGATTCCAGGTAATCCTCATCTGAATGGTTGCACAACTTAGTGTTGCCTATGAAACATCAGAACAAGCTCAAAAGATACTGGTGTACATTTGGAGGTTTTAAAGTTGCAGGCCTGCCAGACTTGCAATAGAAAAAGGTCGATAACCTGTTCCAAGGTGAACACGGCTTTATATAGCGTAAAACTCCTCAACCTGCAATTTGGAAACTAGTGTAAAGACAAAATTTGGAGACCAAAATTATTTTCGTGAAATCTGAATTGTAACGTGTAATGTAGTTTAAAGTTTCAAAATCATGTGTTTAGTGTAAATAAAATATCAACATCAAGGTAGATAAAGGGGCTGGCAGAATTCATTTTTCTTTATTATTAAAGCCCAAAGAATCACTTAGTTACACTTCTTCAAACAAGTCACCAACACCCTGAAAGGTGGGTTTTGTTTTGGATTGCCTGCCTTCCCCCTCCATCGAGCATGGTTCAGATAAATTTTTTGTGTTGCTTTGAATGCTGCTGTTTGTGTACATCTTTACTTTTTTTTTTTTTTTTTTTTTTGCTGGTGCAATCCCTAATAGAGGTGTAGTTATCAGTATAATATATTCCTCTTTCCCTAAACTACTTTTACATTGACATAACTCGTATGTCGATAGGACTCTTTTCTGTGTGTTCTAGTATCTAAAGTATGTGAATTATTACTTGAAAATCTGTTATGCGTTAGGAGATGTTTTAGCTTTAACAGTTGAATGCTTAAACAAAATTTCAAAAGCTCTGAAATATTTTTAAATAGCTTGTATTCAAGCCTTCTGCTAAACTGTGCTCTCAGATTTCATCAAAACCTCAGGAACTTTTAACAAGCTGATAAAATCCCTATTTGGGGCTAACCTTGCAATGCTTAGTTATGTAAAAGGTCTTATATTTAATATTAAAACCTATGGGTTACTTGGAATACTTCAAGGCAAATTATGCAATGCTATCTTTAAGACTTTTTCACCATGGTTAAGGTAGAATTTTTGTTTTGTACATGCAGAATCTTGAGATGCATATGTCTTGTCCTCTTCCATCTGTGCATGTGTTTTGAGGGGCCTCTAGATACCATTTCATGCTAAATGAAAGCTCATCTTTACTTTGCAGCCTTTTTTGGAGAAACTGCCCTAATTTGAGGAGGCAACTAACATGCATCATTCCACGCCAGGGCTCCTACAGTTATTCTGCATAGTACTTTAATGTGAAGATACTGGAGTTCCTTTGGACTTTGGTATAAGGACCAAGCTATAGTGCATTAAAATGGGACTGATTACTTGGATTTTGAAAATTGCTGTGAAGTTAGGATTATTTTACTGGTATATGATGTTTTCAGACTGTTATCATGTGACATATCTTATGGAAAGCATTAATAAAGGATTTTGGTAGCAGAAACCATTTTCTTTTCACTTCTATGAAATCTTAGGCCAAATGAGCACATTTCTCTAAAAGGAATACTGGAAGAATACGAAATGGGGGATGGGGGGAATGGATTCTAGTCCGTCAGAAATACAAAATGCTACAAGTAACGTTATATAAAAGTAACCTTTTATATAAAAGAGGTATAAGTAAGCTTCTTATATAAACTTACATTTTTCTAACCTTGTAAAAGTTTGAACACATTTTGCTCTACCAGCTATCTGTTTTGCAATGTACAGAATACTGCTGGTGCTAAAAGCAATTCCTTAAATAACCAACACACTGAGAGGAGATGTTCCTGACACTTTTTTCTCTGTCTGGCAACACAATGAATATACAAATCTGAATTTTCAGTAGGTCGTGTATATAATCTGGTCCAATCCCACGGCATCTCAGAATGCTGAAAACCAGCTAAATAGATTATAGTTTAATTTTAACATATTTTTAAACACTAATTTTCTTTAATGAAAAAATGTGGTGCATTATTTTTGTATAAAGTTCTTATTGAATTTTTATGGTGACTACTTACATAGATGATTGCAAACTTGATGATGGGTTAAAGAAAAATACAGTTTTTATCCAACTCTACTAGAGTGGATTACTATATACTCAATGCCTGTTTGTCTATATAAACTTTCAAATCTGTTTTATTTATTGCTTTAAATTTCAGAGCCAGCATCAAATTGGTAGATAGTATGCATTGATTAAAATAACATTTCCTGATTCCTATAGGTAGTGCTTAGAGGCGCACCACCTGTCTGCTTTTGGTTAAAAAATAAAGTTGACAAGGCACATCCAGAACATGCATTTCCTCAGGGACAAGTAGCAGCAGCTGCCGGGCTTGTCTCGGGGAACACCCATGCCACGTGCTCTGGCATGTGGCAGGTTACCTCAAGGGTAACCCTGGGTCAAACCTCCCACCAGGCTGTGAAGTAGCAATGCAGGGGGTGGCTGCACGTGCAGTGTGTGGCACTGAAGACCCACATACCGCATGTCTGCAATAGTCTGGATATGCTGGCAGGGTGCATCCATCTAACTGAGAACATCCATTGGCCCTTAAGAAAGGGATGGCCTTCCCTTTCAGCATGAAAAGATTGTTTAATACTATTGTTTTAATAATAGGTTAAATGGCTCTTCTGAAAACTATCCCCATTGTATAAATTACTGTTTCTTGAGCTATGTCAATCAGTGACTACTTGACTATAATAAAGTGAACTTAAAACCAGTGGTGAAACGAGGAAGAAATTCCTGAAACCATCATAGCATTCATATTCTCAGAATAGGAAACCATCCTGAAATATGCCTTATGGGCAAGTATGTATATTCAGTGATTATCACTTGCTAATGTAACATTTAATATGAAGTCCAGCTCACATGGAGAGAGACTGCCAGCTGATGTCAATGTGTCCAACCGCGCTGTTCAGTATCAAGCTGGAATTAAAGGATCTTTCAATCTACATAAATCTTTCTCTACATGAAACACTGTTAATGCTGGTGTTGACATAAGGTAAGTTAATTCTCCAAGTGATCCTTTCAAGTGCATTTAAGTAGTCGGATAACAAATCAAGTTTGGTTATACAAAACCAGAATACCTGTGCAGTAGTTCCAGCTGCCTTAGGTGTTCTTTCTGTTGTGACTAGGTATTTTATCATTTGTATATTTGCAGGGAAATAGGATTCCAACTCTTTTGTTAAGTATTATTTAATAGCTTCTTGGATGGCCTTTTTCAAGTTTAAATGAAATCTGAGACTTGCTTTTGTTTCCAAAAGCAAATGCTTAAACACTTTAAAAAAAAAAAAAAATTCACAACAGATCCATGGTTACAAATTCACCTCTAATTTAATCTTTGCACAGCCTCACAACAGACCTCTGCCATTTCATTGATTTCTTGGCCTCTTGTAAGTTACACTCCTGTTTTGTTTGCAAGTCAAATGCAAACTTAATTTTTCTGACCAATAAAATTAGAGAGAAAAATGTAGAGTGAAGTTTGAAAAGTTCATTGTTTTCCTTTGATGAAGGGGTGCTCCAGCAACTGGAGAGCAGAAGGGCGCTCGTGTTGATCTCTGCATGAAGGGTGGGAAATCGATACATAAATCAGTTGCCAAATGTACAGTATTGTAAATTCAAAACATACTGTAAATTCAAAGTAAAATCTGAAATTGCTATTTTCATGCAACTTCCCCAGTTCATTTTTAGAACAGCCTTAGGAAAAGGCTTGAGATTCACGTGATAGTATAGTTAAATTTATAAAGTAGCATCTTACAGCCCTCTCATCTTCTTCATGCCTTCCTATTAGTTTGTTTTGCTGATTACTGTTGCCATTCATTAAAACTACTTAAGGATGATGCAGAGAACTTGTCTCTTTTTCAAGGCCTTTTTTCTTCTATCTGATTTTCAAATTAAAGCTGAGATTTTCAAATGATCTCCTAGCTCCAGGAGCAAGACTTCTATTAAATCCAACATATTGTGTTGGGAAAACTCCTGACGCAAGTGAGCGTTAAAACAGAAATTGCTGTTTTTTGGGATTCCTCCTGTCTGGGCTTTTGGAGGAGTTTTCCTTGGGCATTTGGATTACTATTTCAAATGTAAACTGAGGGACAGAAAAAGATTTATCTCCCTTGATTTCTGCGTAATTTTTAGGAACTGCTCCCAATGAAGGACTTTATACGAGCTTTATTATTGCTCTATTCAACTACTCTTTCCCATTCAGTGTGTAAAAGCCAGTCAGTGTACTAAATTTCTCTCCTCTCTCTATGCTCCCTTTTGTAAATAAGTCAAGTTCCCACTAAATCTCACTCTCTTTACATATCATCAAACAAACTGTGGTAAAATGAATTTGTTTAAAACCAAGCTGCTTATTGTGTAGGGCCCTGCTTATTTATGCCCTCATTTCACTGGGAACAGAACAATATAGAACAATTGTCAGGCTCATTCTTCCTTCATTGACAGTTTTTCATTATTGCTTTTCTTCAGTTTTCCAAAGTTTCTCTACTTGTTCTTGTTTTCAGGCTTACTGCTACAGTCAATGCTTTTTAAGCTAATGCTAAAAACTATTTAGTTGCATGTCATGGAAGCTGCCCTTTGAATCTTGAGGCTGGCACAGTACAGTAGGACCTGGATTCTCTGTGGCTTTGGACAAATAAAATTAAGCTCTGTCTTGATTCCTTCACATTTGTAGGGCTGATGCAAGACCTCTTTTTCAGGGCTATTAATGCCAGATTGATTTTAAGGGCTTGAAAAATAATGGATGGAAGAGATCTAGTAAGTGCTAAGTGTTAATTGCTGTTCTAAAAACCTTATTTTAATTTTCCTTGACATACCCACTATCAACACTTCATTCTATAGGCTGGTCTTCCCCTTGTTAATTGTTCAAGCTTGTTTTTATAACTTGGCTTTTTTATTCCCCCCTGTTCACTAATGGCTTTGTTTTTTCTCTAATATTCAGAAATCCATTTTATTCCCATTGAACACTTTGGCTGGTGTTCATATTTGCATATATTAAAATCATGCCCCATTATATTACCTCTGTGCAAACATTGACACAGTCCTTGTCCCCAAAATTCAGACTGAAACATCAATGGGACATTGGGGCAAGTGCAGTAACTTGCTAATACATTGTGCATTAAGAGTGCAGGACTACATGGACAAACCAATATGGGGGGAGGGGAAACAGGCAGAGAAAGACATAACTTGCTGCCCTGTTGTGTGAAATCAGGTAACAAAGATGGAAACAGACCCCAGTTTTCCTGACTTGGATATGCAGCTCAGTGCATAACACTCTCTGGTGACCAAACTCTACGCTCAGCTACACATAGGTGTCCATTAACTTCAGTGGGATTCCTGTGCTGGCTCCAGGGGAAAAGAACTTGTCCTTTGTGGTTTTACGAGCCAAATACAATTTTCATTTCGTATTGGGGAAGAAGAGGTAGGGGAGTAAAAGTTTGTTTAAAAATGTTTATAAAAAGTCTAAAGCTAAATTTAAAAAAGTAAATTCTGTGAAGCTTAACTCCCATTGTGGGTGGGTGCTACAGGAAAAGCAGTTACTTTTTTTCCTCCAAAACAGAATTTCCTAGACTATCATTTGCATAAGAATTTCCTCATATAAGCTTAGAATGGCATAAGATGCTTTTATTCAAGATCCAGCTCTGAAAGCTATTTTCAAGCTCTGGGTCAGATCCTGCCACCGGGGGGCGGGGGGGGTGGTTGTTAAGCAGGAGTCTCCACTGCAATTAATTTGGAGTTTTACCTAGCAATCAAAGGGATGCATGGTCCATGGAAATAGGGTGCCAAAGTATTTGTTGGGAAGGAAGATCTGAAAAATAAGAGATTAACAGCTTTTGGTAAATGCCATTGTGGCATTTGGAGCCTTCACAATTTTCTGAGCTGACTAGTAAACCAAGCCTAACTGGTTACACTGGGCACATCTACAATTCACTCTACGGCAGCATAGTGGCACACTATGGCGACATAGAGATCGTGTGGATCTCCCCGTGATTGCCAGCCATGCTGCTGTAGTGGTGTGCCCCCCACCCCCAGTATAGCATACTGCTATGGTGATGTGGCTGGGAAACGTAACCATATGCAGCTTGCACAGCACAGTAACAGCCCATAATGTGCTGTGCTTTGGTATTTCCAAAAGGAAGTACTAAAGCATGATGGATGTGTAGACATGCCCACTGCCTCCTTTAAATTAAACCCTGTCACAGCCAGTTTTCCTTATGTTAACCTAATCTTCCATTAGCAGAGAGGAGAAGCTGTAGCCTATTAAAGTTTATGGCTTTCTGAATGAGTGCCACCCTGCCTTCTACCTAGTCTTCTACTGCTAACCACCAGCTTAAAGTAATCAAGTAAACTGCACTAAAGATCATAATAGATTATTTAAAAAATGCAACTTTTCTTTTTCTTTTTTTTAAATTACAAAGCTACTTACCTGGTTAAGCACACATGCACAAAGTCTGCTGCAATTCCTGAGAAATGGTCAGGTAAAGGAGGCATCAGTCCTCTATATGCTCCAATGTAGAACATTGCTGCTATTCTGTTCATGGAAGCCAAAGGTGGTTTGCCTGTTGCCATCTCAAATACAGTACAGCCAATGCTCCAGATGTCTGATTTTCTTCCATACCCAGATTCATTGATCACTTCTGGTGCCATCCAATAAGGAGTCCCATGCACAGAGTTCAGCATTTCACTTTGTGTGCCATTCAGGCTCACCCAAGCTAAACGCTTTGCACATCCAAAGTCAATTAGCTTTATTACACCATTTGGCATTAGCATAACGTTATTGCCTTTGATATCCCTGTGCACCACACGATTTTCATGTAAATATGCAACCCCTTGTAGAATCTGTGTTGTATACTTACAAAAGACAATTTCTGGCAATGGACCAAAACGATGAATAATACTAGAAATTGAGCCACCAGGTACAAACTCCATGAAAATGCTTACAATATTATTTGCTAAACATGTTCCTAAATATGTTACAATGTTAATATGTTTTAGTGTTTTCAGCAGATCAACTTCTTCTTGCAGCTTCTGATACTCTTTTTCTGTACTGACTTGGTCTGATGTATCCAAAGCAACCTGCTTTACAGCTATTAATTGTCCCTGGCTTGTCAAACCACAGTACACCTGGAATGAAACCAGCCTTTACTAGAAGTAAGCATTATAAAGAGAGAGTCAATTTATAAGTAAGCATATAGATTTGTATTAATCATAAACGTTGATTTAGTTTTCATTTTAATAGTCAAAATATTTGTCCTACAGTAAATGGACTGTTAATAAAAGACTCATAAAAGAATGGTGTAGCTCAAAAATATGTATTATTTGCCTTCGGTATTTAGACTTAAACTTACTGTGCCATAGGCTCCCTTGCCAAGGATTTCACCTCTGGTCCAGATGATGGGATCATCATTAGCTGAGCGGCTTTCTGGTAAGTTGGTAGAGTCACTGAAGTTTAACGAGTCATTTTCCTTGCTGGATGCTAAGAAGGCTTCACTATAACACTTTAGTCAGTGGGGAAGAGCAGAAGTAAGAAAGAAAAAGGTTTAATTGTAATGTTGTTTTGATATATGAATGAACATTTGACATGACTCTTCCTTATAACATGTTGTTGAAATTATTGCATTGCAAGGCTCCTGCTCAATTTGTTGGCACAGGGGCTATGACATAGGTAAGTGCTGTTACATTAAAAGTATAAACCATTTTCTTAGTATATCTGTGCTCATTGCATTAACTTTGTTCTTCTTAGTTATCCCTGTCATCATCCCCAAGTCTGCACAGATTTATTTATTCTTAATGGTAGCTGGTAGGTGGATACCCTCCTGGAATACATGACAGGCACCGGGGCCCAGGAAATGGGACTAAACAGTTAAGTGAGTGTAGGCTAACCACATTTTTCCTCCAGTTCTCAAAGTACTCAAATAGGGAAGAGCCTACCACTAGGAGGAGGAGGACCTAGTCATTAAAATTCTGCACTTGGACTGGCTAGCCTCAACCTGACTGACATGAGGGCTCCCATTCCTTATTTTGGGTGTTGTACCACATCATGAAGAACAACATGCAAAGTTAGGAGGAACTTGTTTTTACCTGTTCTTCACTGGTTACTACTTTTCCATCTCCATTCACAATGCATCTTTCTTCTTTAGCAAACGTATTTTGTAGTTTTGAACCTTGATTTTTTGTAAGTATTCTAGAAGAATTGGTGTCTTTTTCTTTGAGCACTAGTAATCCTGCTGCCAGACAACAAAGCAACTCATCAGTCAGTTCTTTGTTTTCTGCATGAGAGAGAATGTTTTGATAAGTCTGGAAAATTGGGCTTGTGGCATTTATATTCTGCTTAGTTGGATGCTGATCTGATGCATCTGCTAAATTACTATTTTCACAGATGTGTGTCCAACTTTTATCTAATTCCCTTTGAGAAGATTCACACTCCAGTTTGTCTGGAAAAGACCATGCAACCAGCGCTTCATTTTTATCTTTGAGGTTGCAGAAGGTTTGTTTTTTTTCTAGATTCATGGCGTCATCCATATCCACTCTTCCTTGTACTACACACTTGTGCTGATCTGTCACTAGTAAATTGCTCTCCAGAGTGACACATTCTGCACAGCCTTTATCATAAAATGGTTGGTTAGTGGTAGCAAATACTGGATTATTACTTATATCTCCAGTGTCTAAAGACTGCTTCAAAGAGATCTCTTTAATAGTTGACAGGTCTGAATTTGGAAAGTATTCATTTAGTTTAGTGGATTGTGAAAACTCTTCCATAAATGAATGCTGCTGATCTTCATCTTCCTGACACAACACTGTACTCCTTGAAGTCTTTATGTGCCAGTTTGGACCAGAAATTATTACAGTATCATCCCCTTCTGTATTGCTATCATTTAACTCAGTGCTTTTCTCTTTGTGCTTTTGATTACTGCCAGTTGTGTTCTTCTTGGGTTTAGGATGTGTTCTCTTCTGGGCATTTCTCACTCGACTGCTCACTCTCTCCCTACTGCGAGCTGATTTACATCTGTTAGCAGTGCATCCCCTAAGTGGAGCAGAACACACATCCCTGTAAAACCTGCTCTCATTTCGTTCAGGTTCACGTGCTTGGGAATACACAGGAGTCCCAAACATTTCATAAATTCCTGGGCCTTTGTCATTTGAATGTATTTCCTTGAACATGTCACTGTATTTCAGATTCAAGAAATCTGAGGTAGACTGAGCTCGTGGAACATGAAGTGGAGCAACAGGTTTCCTTAAGTTGCTTGCATTTCTGCTGGTGCAGGGCAACACTTGCATTTTAGATTTATGGGCATGCTGAATGAAATTATATGTCTCCTGCCGGGGCTGCTTTTCCTGAAATTTTGACAATGTTTCAGATTCCATATGAGACGATCCTAAAAATGGGAAAATCTGGTTCTTGATGCTGGTCTTGTGTATGTGACGTTTTGTGGAATTCTTGTCAGAGACAATGACATCTTGAGATGCTTTGCTGCTTGCTTTAGTTTTTGCAACACACATACTCCTATCCATCTTGATCTTCTTGTCATTTACGTTGACAGCAAGTATGTTGAAGCTGTGACTTGCATTAGGAGGCACGCTACGGCTGATGCTCTTCTTCCTGGCAGGACGTTTAGCAATCTGTGGTGCCTTAGGTAGCTCTTGTTCAGAAAATGTAACATGGACCAGAGGTGCCAATTTTCCAAACTTTGTTTCAGTTAATTCTGAAATTGTTACTTTTTCAGCTCCAACATCTACTGGAAAAACACTGCTTCCTGATCCATTTTCAGGAGAAAAGTAAACTTCTACACTTGAAATAATTTTAGCTACAGAACTACCTTCTAGAACATGAGGACATGCTTCTATTGCTTCATTTGTGCAGCTTGCATCTAAAACATGAGGTACAAGCACAGCATTCATAGGCTCAGCATCTCTACTATAACCTGTCAAACTGGAAGCATTTACTTCCTGTAGACCAGTTCTGACAGAACTCCTTGCTAATAAATCACTGCCCCACTTGTCAGTTCCTAAATTGGAATAATCTACATTACTTGATGCAGGAGCTGCAAATATTTTACAGTTTTTCTCAGTGTTTGTAATTTCACTTGGGTTGAAATAATCGTGATTGTCATCAGAAACATTGGCGGTGGTCACAATATTTACATTCCTGCAGAGTACTGGAAGCAGACATTTTTCATATTCATTCTCTTCAGTATTACCACCTATATTTTGGTTCTTTTCAGTTTCCTGTTTGTTTGTTTCTCCAAAATAGTCGTAATAATTATCCATTCTGAATGATGGCAAGTGTCCTGTTGTGACAGAGCTATCAGAAACACATCCACGAGACTGGCCTACAGCATGTTTAGTCTGCCCTTGCTGCAGATTGCCTGACTGATGCTGCTGGAATCTACCAATAGGCTTTGTAGGACAAGGTACTGAATCCATAATACTCAGGATTTTGTTGTGGCTGGTGTTTTTGTTGATCCTATTGTTCTCTAGAGGAGCAAGTGGAACTGTTCTTAAAGGCTGAAATGTGTCTGGTGACAGGTGAAACTGCAAGTTCCAGGAAAAAAAACAACTATCAACTTCCTACACAGCATGTACCTGAATTTTAAATGCACGCTTTTGAGGTGGTAATAATTCTAAGCAAGAAAAATACAGAAGGATACTCTTTCATAAATTTGCATGTTTAACTAGGGAAAAAGAAAAACTGTTTACTTAGTAAGTTAAATGGGTGATGGTTATTTATTTCATCCACAGGTTATTTCTAAGTATTTAGCACTGGGAAAAGAATTTGCTGTGGTGCAACACCTTGAAAGACCAGTGAGTGTCTATGCACAAGCTGAAAAAATTGTGAATAGCTTGATAACTATTCAAAGGCTGATCAGTGTTTTGGTACCCCCAAATTTAAGCAAGTCTCTGTGCACTCTCATGAGTAGAACTAGTATTATGCTTAAGTGTTTTTTGTTTTGTTTGGGGGGTTTTGTAGTTCAAAAAACAAATTCTAACTAGTCTAGTTGACTACCTTATGTATAAATATTACTAATATTTTTGTTCTCCTCTGTAAATGAAACCTACTCAATCCTGTAACTGGAAGAGTTTTGAGGATTATATGAGTGTTCTTAATTCGACTACTCACATGATTATAGTAATGTGGACTTGGTCCAAAATAAATTGCAGAGCCTATATGGGTAGGATATGGGAAGAAAACATTAGCTAGAAACATGCTGGGTGGTACAGATGCAGATGCATAAATGAATGTTCCAAGTATCTTGATTCAGCAGAAACATTTAAGTAGTAATTGGCATGCTCTGTGTGCTTACATGCATGATGCTGTATAGCCAACGTTAACTTTCAGCTGGAAGTAATTTCAGAGTCGCACTAGTGTCTCTCCAATGGAGCAAATAAAAGTTTGAATGTACTACTCAGTGCAGTGAGTTCTGTGTTTTAAAAGTGTGAGGTTGGGAGGCTGTCTCTTAGTTTAATCTGTATACCTCATCTAGATGGTTTGATTTATCCCAAATGCTAAACCTCTAGATGTCAGTATAATTTAATGGAAGAAATAAAGCTGATTGTTTTGGTCTCAGCATTATTACCCTCTCAAACATCTTCCTTAATTTTAATTGCCTTTTTATCCATGTTTATTCATACCTCATGATATGACTCAATAACAGTTTAATGTCAAGGTTTCTTCATCTCTCCCAGCATTACTCAATGCTACTGGTATGATGATTACATCCATGAAAGAACTTCATTGTGAAAGGCAACACATTGAAAACTGAGAAAGGTAAATAGTTCGGATACAATGCATAGTTAATCTATGGAACTCATTGCCCCAGATATTACTATGTACTGTATCAACAATCTGTTGTATCCAGAGTATTTACTTTTGTTAGTTGTAAATGTGTTGCCTTTCAGTTTCCTCTTGTTCTTGTATTATGAGAATAATTACACATGTGCTATACTTTTCAAAGCCTTTTAGATTTTTATATTTTACACGAGATTGAGCCAACAATATGGCTGGCAATTTTATCAAACAATAAAGTAACATTTTACAAAATATGTCTGCCATTTTCAGCAAAATGGAAAGCTGAACTATTACATTTTACATAAAATAACACCTTACCTCCATCCTCCTGTTCCTGTGTTTTAGTACAGATATACTTAACCCTTCAAAATTAAAGCATATTAAATGTTACTTTAGAATTCCTTTGACTTGAATACAGTTTTCATACATAATCATTAAAAGACAAACTAAGTCTGACAAAGATTAGTTCTATGTCATTTATTCATGCAAGAACACCTCCCCACCACAGGTCATATTATGTATGTAGGTAATGGTTATAGGACAAAGCTATACATGTTATAGTACTAATCTACAATATTTCATTTTATAACTGCATATTGAAAATGCTGAAATAAACAGGAAAACACTACTGTATTTTTTTTAATTTAATACATTATCTGAGCCAAAATTGTTCAGTTGGGGAAGGGGGGAGGAAACCAACACATGTAACTAACCTGACCAATTAAAGTGGCCAATGCAATGCAAGGGAGAACCAATCTACATTAATAGGAAATTTATTATTAACCTTTAAAGCAACTTAAGGGACCCCACCCCTCCCCCAGCCCTGGTACAATCTGTGGGTAAGGCAAGAGCCCCCAAGGGGACACTTGCCTGCCTGTACACAAATGCCAGGAGCTTGGGGAATAAGCAGGAGGAGCTTGTCCTCCTGCTTAATGCAAATAATTACAACATCATAAGGATAACGGAGACCTGGTGGGACTCCACCCATGACTGAACCATGGGTGTAGATGGCTATACCTTGTACAGGAGGGATCGTGTAGATAAAAGGGGCGGGGGTGTAGCTCTCTATGTTAAGGAAAGCTACACATCCCTGCAAGCTGATGTTGGGGACCAGGGTAGGTGACTGGAGACCCTTTGGGTTAAAATCTGTGGGGAACATGGCACAGGGGACACAACGGTGGGAGTCTACTACAGACCTCCCACCCAAAGTCCTGAGCTTGACCAGGAGTTCGCCCAGGAACTGGCTGAGGCCGCATGCTCCAGGACCATGGTTGTCATAGGTGACTTCAATTACCCGGACATCTCGTGGGAGCATCACTCAGCAAAATCCGAGCAGTCACAAAGCTTCCTATCATGCGTGGATGACCTCTACTTGACTCAAGATGTCTATGGGCCAACGAGAGGCAAAGCGTTGCTTGACCTGGTATTGGCTACTGGGGATGACCTAATCGGTGACCTAGTAATCGATGGGAAGCTGGGTGACAGTACCACGACCTGATCACCTTCACCATCCGTAAAGCTAGCAAATCAGTCAGCAACACAGAAGTCTTTGACTTCAGGAAAGCTGACTTTAACAAGCTCAGGAGGTTGGTCAGTGAGGCCCTAAGGGACCACAACCCCAGGGAGAAGGGAGTTCAAGAAGAGTGGTTGCTCCTCAAGGGAACAATCCTCAATGCACAAGCTAAGTCTACTCCATCTCGGAGGAAAGGCAGCAAGAGAGCACAGCAGCCCCCCTGGCTCTCCAGGAATCTAGCAGACCTCCTGAGGCTAAAAAGAAAGGCCTACAAAGGATGGAGGATGGGATTCATCTCCAAGGAGGATGATTCCGCACTGCACCAGTCCTGCAGACAGCAAACCAGGAAAGCCAAGGCTGCAACTGAACTCCAACTAGCTTCAAGCATCAAGGACAATAAAAAGTCCTTTTTCAGGTATGTGGGGAGCCGGAGGAAAAGCAAGGGCAACAATGGACCCCTGCTGAACCAGATGGGACAACTAACAACTGACGCCCAGGAAAAAGCCAACCTATTAAATGGGTACTTTGCATCAGTTTTTCATCAGTCCCATGGGACGCTCACGCCCACCATGGGACAGGGCAGTCTGGGTGAGGGAGATCCCCTGCCCTCCGTTAATGCTGACCTTGTGAAGGAACATCTTGAGAGGCTGGACACCTTCAAGTCATCTGGCCCTGACAATCTACACCCCAGGGTACTCAAGGAGCTGGCAAGCATCATAGCCCAGCCTCTGGCACAGATCTTGGAAAACTCCTGGTGGAAGAAGGCCAATGTGGTGCCTATCTTCAAGAAAGGGAGGAAAGTGGATCCGGCTAACTATAGGCCCATCAGCCTGACTTCTATCCTGGGGAAGATATTAGAAAAGTTTATTAAAGAGGCCATCCTTAATGGACTGGTCGACACCAACATCCTGAGGGATAGCCAGCACAGGTTTGTTGCAGGTAGGTCTTGCTTGACCAATCTCATTTCCTTCTACAACCAGGTGACCTGGACAAGGAAGAAGAGATTGATGTCGTATATCTTGACTTCAAAAAAGCCTTCGATCTGGTATCCCATGATCACCTCTTGGCCAAACTGGACAATTGTGGCCTTGGGTCCACCATGATCTGCTGGCTGGGAAATTGGCTCCATGACCCCGAGAGTGGTAATTGATGGAAGTCACTCATCATATTGTCCTGTGACCAGTGGGGTCCCCCACAGCTCTGTCCTTGGACCCACATTGTTCAACATCTTCATTAATGAAGTGAACATTGGAATCCGAAGTGGACTGGCCAAGTTTGCTGATGATGCCAAACTTTGGGGCAAAGCATCCACACCAGAAGACAGGCGGGTGATCCAGCCTGACCTGGACAGGCTCAGCAAATGGGCAGATGAGAACCTGATGGTATTTAACACTGAAAAATGTAAGGTTCTCCACCTTGGGAAGAAAAACCTGCAGCAACCTTATAGGCTTGGCAGTGCTACACTGGCTAGCACTATGGAAGAAAGAGAATTGGGGGTCATTATTGGCCACAAGGTGAACATAAGCCTGCAGTGTGATGCTGCAGCTAGTAAAAAGACCAAAACGCTGGCTTGCATCCATAGCTGCTTTTCAAGCAAATCCCGGGACGTCATTCTCCCCTTGTACTTGGCCTTGGTGAGGCCGTACTGCATCCAGTTTTGGGCTCCACAATTCAAAAAGGATGTGGAGAAGCTTGAGAGAGTCCAGAGAAGAGCCACACACATGATCAGAGGTCAGGAAGACAGACCTTACAATGACAGGCTGAGAGCCATGGGGCTCTTTAGCCTGGAAAAGCGCAGGCTCAGGGGTGATCTGATGGCCACCTATAAGTTTATCAGGGGTGACAACCAGGATCTGGGGGAACGTTTGTTCACCAGAGTGCCCCAAGGGACAACGAGGTAGAACGGTCATAAACTACTACAAGACCATTTCAGGCTGGACATAAGGAAGAATTTCTTTACTGTCCAAGCCCCCAAGGTCTGGAACAGCCTGCCATTGGAGGTGGTTCAAGCGCCTACATTGAAAACCTTCAAGAGCAAATTGGATGCTAATGTTGCTGGGATCCTATGACCCCAGCTGACTTCCTGCCCTTTGGGCAGGGGGCTGGACTCGATGATCTTCCGAGGTCCCTTCCAGCCCTAATGTCTATGAAATCTATGAAATTCCAGCCAAGAATGTATTACGACTAAACCAAAAAAAAGGGAGCTGGGGGGATGCGATCATTGCTCCTTAATGTCTCTGTCAATGCCAAACATACATGCAGAGATGCACAGAGGAATGGCAGCAAAACTGAAATCTGTAGAACACGAATAAAAGGCAAGCAAATAGGGAAAGGATCACAGTTTAGATGTAAACAAAAACCTGATTTTGAGGCCTTGCCAGTTAACCATTTGTCTAGTTTATACTATAACAGTAGTTACCTGTACTGTAAAAGTTAACTGCTAAACTTACTTTGCTGAACTTGTGCATTTATCTCCTGAAGGGCATCTAGTCCTCTGAGGGGCTTTGACATGTTAGACCCAGAACAGGGTCCCTGCACCAGAAAACTGAAGTCAAAACCATGAGGATGTCTTGAGTTTCCTGTTCTTTTCAAAAAGAAAGGTAGTGAACTTTGCTGACTCATCTTGAGTTCCAGCTGTCTTTTCTTCAGAAAAGAAGCTGATTGTTCATCTGGCCATAGTCTGGGTACTGATGTGACCTGGCTGAAAGGCAAAACCAAAGTAACTCTTTAGATTGTAAACTGCTCCAAACAGGAATTTTGCTCTAGGATAAAAGCAGTGTTGCATGTTATCTGGCCTAACGAGGATAAGATACTGTTCTGTGACACAGGATGAGCCAAACAGTATGCTATAAAAGTAACAAGCCAGTCTTGGTCCTGGGATGCAGGCTGAACCAGGACTCTGGACTGTGCGCTGCAGTGGCTCTTGGAAGGGCTCCTGGGATTTCCACAGCACTGTGTTCCTGGCTAAAGCTGCTTCCCTTGCAGCTGCAGGGCTCCTGGCCTAGGGCAGGGGGAAGCCATGCCATTGCAGCTCCAGGAAAGCAGCTTCAGCTGGGAACTCAGTGCTGGTTCTGGGGCCATGGAGAATCCTTGGAGCCCTTCCTGGAGCTGCTCCAGCATGCAGTTCTGGGACTCAGATGGAGCCAAGACAGGGGAGGGACACTCTGTGCCCAGCCAACGTAGGCCAGGAATGTGGGGTGCATGCTGCTCATACTCCCTCCCCCCAGCAACTCAAGAGCCCCACTGCCCTTGCCTCTGTCCTGCATGGAGCAAACACCGGGGCCCCAAATTCATAGGGGCCCTATGCCACCATGAGCTGGGTGTTTAGAGAAACCCATGTAAGTTAGTTCAAATCCACTTCAGGCTTTTTGAATGTCTATACCTAGCCTGGAAGTGAATGCATCTTGCCTCAGTCATACAACCAACATATTGCCCCTTGATTTGTCTCATTCTCTGTATTCCCATATCACAGTTCCCATTTGTTGTGTGTACTGATGTATCCACACTTCGCTGCCTCTGCCACCACAATTTCTGCTAGCAACCAGCAGCTAGCAACAACAACCTGCTAGAACACATGCACACCATCTCCTTGGTGCTTTGCATGACTCTGCTTCACAACCCATACTGCGAGCATGTGAAATGCACTTTGTGAAATATCTAGTGACATCTGGCTGAAGGCATGGATGCCTTACTCTACTCAGCAGTGGAGTCACTGCCTGCAAAAGTGGCAGAATCTTCTTCCACTGCAGAGACTTCAGACATAGATGTGTTCAGACAGAATGAGAATGGCAAAATGAGTGTGCTGCTGGAAGCAGTCTGTAAAGCAGACTAGATCTAGCACATTTTTTTTAATTTAATGAGGATCTAGGAACACCAAATAGCAATTCATGCTTTACAGAATGTACCCTTTTCTAAAGGATCTCCCCAGAGAACATCTCTTCTATGACCTGGACAGATGTTTTTGTCATCTGGTTCCTCAAAATTAGAAAAGTAAGAATATAAAAAGATGCTTACACCAACTGATTTTGAGCTTATTGTCTAACTCTTATACATTTCAGTTATCTGACTGTACTATAAAGAAGATTACTTACTTGTTTGTTTCTAGAATTTTGTATGCATGGCTCATTTCTTTCAGTATCTTATTTGCATTTTGAAAAGGTACAAGAATTTCACACCCTGCAACAATACATTGAAATTTTAGAAAGCAGCATAAGTCAGTGACCCAAATGTAAAACAAAGACATTTATTTTTGTTCTTAAGTATAGCATTTATTTATATACCAAGTGTGAATTTACCTTTAATAAAATTACTGGGAACATATCTTTATTAGCACTTTTTTTGTGCTTAGCACATTACCCTTATATACAAATCACCTTTTAAGAATTTAAGGTTCTTATAAAACATGTATTTTTTATCTAGTTGGAAACAGTGATTTTTCTTAATTTATATAAGCCCTAAAAAATTCTAATCTCATTTTAGCCAACATAGCTTAATATTTTGTACACCAGTTATATACATTCTTTTATTATACTATTACTATAGGATTAATGCAGGTATGTTTTAAAAAGTACACTGCAGAAATGAACAATTAGTGTCACAATTTATATCATTTCAATCTGGTTTGTACTACTATTACAAACTAAACTGTTACAAATGGCTAAAACATTAGAGGGCAAATAAGCATGTCTCTCTTTCAGTTTGTTTACATCTACTGACTGTACAGGAGAACCACCATCAAATGCCCAGTTTCTCATGGGACAAACTTTTAAAATAATGGAGAAATTAATTCACCACTTCTAAGAGCTAAAATCATACAAAATTAGGGTTGGAAGGCACCTCTGGAGGTCTTCTAGTCCAACCCCCTGCTCAAAGCAGGACCATCCCCAACTAGATCATCCCAGCCAAAGCTTTGTCAAGCCAAGCCTTAAAAACCTCCAAGAATGGAGAGTCCACCACTGCTCTACGTAACCTGTTCCAGTGCTTTACCACCCTCCTAATGAGACAGTTTTTCCTAATATCCAGCCTAAACCTCCCTTGTTGCAACTTGAGATCATTGGACTCTTGGGCAGTTGCATAATTCTTGAAAGTTATATACACTTTTTATCTTATTTTTTATTAGATTTCAACTTGAAGATGTCCCTTTAGGTTCAACACACCTGAATGTAAGCCTTATCTGAATTTGGCTAGATTTTACCTGCATTGCTGCTATCCTCCTCTTGGTTATTTTCAGACATACTGTCTTCAGATTTCTTAAACACCTGAAAATAAACGCACACATTTAAATAGTTGAATGCGCTTAGGTTTCATATACACAAATAGTTTTTTGCAAGTCATCATTTCAGGATCATAACTTGAGCAACTGGAAGACTGTTGTTCAAATGTTAACAAAACTTAAAGGGTGAAATCTATATTGATTCAACTTAATACCACATGGCATAGCTCGGTAAAATAAACTGATTTTTTTCCCCAAGGTCCTTGGAACAGAATTTACTCTCCCAAACTTCAGAATCAACCTTCCAACATTCTACAGAAGACACTTTGTTGGATGAAGCATTTAAAAAGGGTCAGCATGATTACAATGTTATCCTTGTCATCCTTGGATCAGAATGTCACAGGTTTATAATCCATAAAAGAACGGTGGTTTGCACCTGTTACTGACAATTCAGGTTAGTTCTGAAAAGAATGCTATCCTTGTGATTAAATTGTTGTCCCTGCCTGTCTAGTTTTCCAGGTGCATACTAAATACAGGAATTTTTTAAAAGAGAAAGGGATAACCCTAGTGCTGGGGTCAACATGGTCTCTTAACAAAATCGGTTCTGTGTCTAAAACATTGTGAGAGATGCTGCAAAACATGCGATAAATAAGTGTCTTACAATATCACCAGTTGTTTACATTCTGATCCAAAGGACGTGGAAATTAATGCGAGTCTTGCCAATGACTTTTGTGAAGACTGAACAGGACCCTTGCTTAACTGGCTTTGTAAAGCACTTTGGGTACCTGGAATAGGGATGGCTCTAAGGAGATCAATTTATTTTTAAATAGAGGTTCAAAGTTTAATTAACCATGCTATATTACATATTGATCATGCTATATTACAGAGATATTTGCTTAAGTTAATGAATATTGGACTAGTTTCACTGGTAACAGTGTCAAAACTCTCGGGATAGGGACAGAAGTTACACACAAACTGGTTTAAGTGATCAGAAACTGGCTTAAATCCGTAACACAACAGAAGTTTAGTGCACTTAAACAACTTTCAAAATGGCTGAAACAGGTTTAAGATAAAACCTGGTTGGATGTAGTATCATACTGAACTGATTTAGGTCAAACCAGTTTATGGAACTTCTGTCCCAGACCCCTTAACCCCCCTCTCTGCCTCAGCGTGCCAGCCCAGGTCAGGGCTTGGCCATACTCCCAACTCAAGTGGGGAGCAGGAAGAAGCCTGGCATGGGGCAAATCTGTGGCATGTCTGCCAAAAGGTTGCCCCCACTGGTTTAATACACTGTAAATGTTTTAAAAAGTAATTACTCTAGTCATTGTATCATTGCCTTTTCTGTTGCAATTGGATCTTTGACCTTGGCACTCAATGCCAGACATCTGTCTAAAAACAATATGCCTGATAGTCATTAAGCAGGAACAGATGCTGTCCTTTGCCAGTCTGTTCATGGTAGTAACAGTAAACTTCTGTGTTCCACTGAATGTTTGTCTAGTTCAACCTATTAACTTGCATAAAGTCTATTCATAAAAATGCTTAATTTTGGTCTGTTGGCAGATTGTTAGAAAGCCAAAATAAATGTATTTCCACAATTTGATTTGCATTTAAAAAGAAAAAAACAAGTTAAGGTATTTGCATTTGTAGAACTGTTGTGCTACCTGAAATCTAACTATTATATTCAATATATTAACTGCATTTTCCGAAGTGCGCAGTTCCTGAGCCATATGTATAAATTTTCCTATCAGTTTTGTAGTAACTATGTATTCTGTTTTTACAAGTGAATATCATTTATGCTGTTGTGCTTGTATGAACAAAACACTGTAAAGTTACTATTAAATACTTTTCATTGCAAATTTATGTAAAAAATGTTTTTATATTTATTTCTAACCATACGCACCACTGGGACACCCTATTTTGTCTATGTACTGCAGCTTATTGAATAAAACTGACTAAAATTATTTGAATGTGAAAATATTTCCATAAGTAGATGAGATGTCTTTTATTAGACCAACTGAGTAGTTGGAAAAATGTTCTTTGCAAGCTTTTGGGCACAATCACCCTTCACCTACCCAAAGAACCTTGCCGGCCTATGTCCTTAGACCAACATGGCTATAACCACCCAGCACTATAAAATAGATACAAAACCCAGCAAAGTAAAATACTTTTAGATTTATTAAAATGCCTGCTGCAGTTAGTTCCAGATCTGATCAAACTCCTTTTCCATGAAATAACAAAATTTGTACACTGACATTCAATTTTATGAAAAAAATTCTATGAAAATGCAATTAACACATTGTTCTATTATATACCTTACTAAAGTGCTTGATAAATTAATCAAAACTTGCATTACTATTTCTTATATGAAAAATAATGTGATGACTTACTTTAAAAATGGATTTATTGTAAAAATATGTTAACTGTTTTACAAACTCTTCCTGTAATATTTTAACACATTTGTACACTGCTAATTTTAGAAAAACTTTCTGCCTTTTAATAAATTAACCTCTGAATTTAACTTTAAGAAACTTTATTTCAACTCTTCTATTTCTCAGTTCTATTGAGAGAGAGGTTATTTTGTGAAGCACCTTACCTCACAGCTTCTGATGGTCTGACAGATTGTTCTGTTTCTCGGCAGTTGCAGGTGTTTTGAATGAAAGAACCTTTGTATAACAAAAGTAAAAGAATGATTCACCTTACATTTCTGCAACAAGAAACCCAAATGAATTTTGAGTTATAAGTTATAAGACTTTAACTATCATTTGGAATGAATTACCTTAGTGAAATACCAACTGAACAAAATATGTAATCATTTTATTTTATTTTATATCACTATTACAAAATATAGAATACTCTGCCAGGTTATGTGCTATACAACTTAGGTAAAAACTAGCAAACTTCTATATAATAGAAATAGTATATTTTCCTTTGATATTGCTCCTATTTAGAGAATTGTATACAAAAAGCGAAGTACAGCATGTCAATCTAAACCTAAACGCCTGTGAATATGAAAATTGAAAATGTCATTTTGCATTTTTTTCCCTAATGGGAATTTTAGGTGCTTATGGTATAATAGCTCCAGCAAATTCTCTCTGAAGTCAATTTAACATCGACTTCAACTGATGTAGCATTGGGTACCACATACAAGGAGCACCTACACGAGATGTTTACAAAGCGGTTGTCTAATGAACTGCGTAATAAATGTCTCAGTGTCTACATGTGCACTTCTATTAGGGCACATAAAACTAATAAACTTCACAGCAGGATAGGACTAGTAAATACATGTAGGTGCTGAGATGTATTTCCAAGTCCTTCCCTGCTGCGGAGTTTTTTTGTGCTCAGCAGCGCACATGTAGACATTGAGCCAGCTGGCTGAGGCACGAGGCTGGCAGCTCAGAGCAGCCCCAGGCTGGCAGGCTGACTACCCGGGCCTCCTGCCAGCCAGAGCTACTCTGACTCAGGGCAATGAGTTGTGGTTCAGGCACATGTGTAAACCACGCACCTAGAAGCTTCCCAGGAGCAATACACTGTGGAGCAATACGGTCTACAGTTTATTGCTGCCACCTAATGGCACATGTAGATGCACACACAGTGGTTTATTCCAGAGTCCACTGAAGTTAGTGGGAGCTTTCCAGTTTCCTTTAGTGAGCTTTGGATTAGGCACTAAGTGATATTACTGCTTCTGAAAGCGAGAGTCTGTTAGCAAGGCACTGTGCAAGTTTCTTCATCCTGCTCTATTATGTTTTGATTAGGGGTGCACTGATAGAGATTTTGGGGGCCGATACCAATAGCTGATTTTTAAGGAGGCATATCATAGATTTTCATAGATTTCATAGACATCAGGGCTGGAAAGGACCTCGGGAGATCATCGAGTCCAGCCCCCTGCCCAAAGGGCAGGAAGTCAGCTGGGGTCATAGGATCCCAGCAAGATAAGCATCCAATTTACTCTTGAAGGTGTTCAATGTAGGTGCTTGAACCACCTCCGCTGGCACACTGTTCCAGACCTTGGGGGCTCGGACAGTAAAGAAATTCTTCCTTATGTCCAGCCTGAAACAGTCTTGCAGGAGTTTGTGACCGTTCAACCTCGTCATCCCTTGGGGCGCTCTGGTGAACAGATGTTCCCCCAGATCCTGGTGGTCACCCCTGATAAACTTATAGGTGGCCATCAGATCGCCCCTGAGCCTGCACTTTTCCAGGCTAAAGAGTCCCATGACTCTCAGCCTGTCATCATAAGTCTGTTTTCCTGACCTCTGATCATGCGTGTGGCTCTCCTCTGGACTCTCTCAAGCTTCTCCACATCCTTTTTGAATTGTGGAGCCCAAAACTGGACGCAGTACTCCAGCTGCGGCCTCACCAAGGCCGAGTACAATATCGGCTGATACTGATCTGATTTCCAATACAGCTGCGTCCAACCGGCAAATCTATTGTGGTGGGGAGGGGGAAGGAACAGGTATTGGGGGTGGGGGGCAGATCAACGCCCCTTGCAGTGAGGGAGGGAGTGGGGCAGGGGCTGAGGTAGGTGCTGCCTGGGCAGGACGGGGTGCGAGACAGAATCGTAGCTCATCTGGGGGGGGGGGGTGGCTCCTGCCACTGCTCGCACCCTGTGGGGACACAGGGGTGGGGGCATGTGCCCCTGGGCCTGAGTGGGGTGAGCTGTAGCTGCGGGCTGGGGCTGAAGGCTGTGCTGGCCTCTTGCTGGTGGGGGGGAGGGGGAGGCTGGGATGGGCTGAGCTGTGCTAGGGGGGCAGCAGTGGCACTGGGAGAGGGTTATCCCTGATAAAAACAAAAACCAGTTCTATCACAAGAGAACTGCATAGGTGATAATCCCTGATAAAGGTGATAACAAGGTGCAGTTCTATCACAAGATGCACCTCTGCTACTTGTCTCCAGGGAACCAAACCTTCACACATCTGGACACGCCTACTGGTTCTTCTTGATATTGACTGACAGTTGTGTGCATGAAATAATATTTTACAGCTGTATTACAATTTTAATTTTGAGAATCCCAAACAACTTTGCAGAGATGGAGAAATATCCCACTACTACAGCTAGTGTAAATGAACTATTGAGAACTAAAGTGATTTTTTTTTTTTTTTTTAAAGTCATGAGTCCATTATAGGAGCAAGGTCTTTCGAAAGGATATTCAGCCCAGAAAACATTTCAGGATACTGTATTCCCTATAGATTATAACATAGAACTCTAACTTCTGCAAATTGTAACTATTGCTGAAATGATGGAACAGCATTAGCCTGCTGTAATACTTTTATAACTCAGTTGAGTCCCTGACTTTAACTTATAGATTTCCCTGTAAAGACATGTCACCTATAGGAATCAGCCCAGAGATTGAAGCCAGGCTGATTCTTATTCAAACATTGCTAATGGTACATTTTTGTACGTTTTGCAAACTTGGGCAAGTCACTTAACCTTTCAGACTTAGGCCATGGACAAATGTTCATTTTTATGGGCATTTACAGAAATTTCTAAGAGAAATTCTTACTAGTAATAAAATAGCCTAGGTGTTGCATTTTAGCCCCCTGGATAGAGAGCTTCACAGGCAAGCTGTACAGGCACAGAGCACCAAAGGGCTACTCCCTGGACCATCCCTGCCCTTAGAAGCCCATTACTTCCTGCCTGGGAAGGGGGCAGGCTGTCAACTGACAGCTAGCAACTGCTGAAAAGCAACACTTGCCACAGACAGCCTGGGGAGGGTCCCAGCCAGGAGAATGCCCCCCATCCTGCCAATCAGCTGAATGGCAGGGTGAGGGAATTTTTCAGGACTCCCCGGCAGCTTACCCCTGGGTAGGCTATCAGGGAACCAGTGCTTTCATCCCCTGCTCCCTTGGATTGCTGCACAGTACTTGTAGAAAGTAGTTGAAAATACTAAGTATCATTTTTAGATGGACCAACACCACTGAAAAATAAAAAGGATAAGAGGGATAAAGAGGCACTGGTGGGAAAAACACTGCTTTATTTTTGCAGTATTCTGCTTGAGAAAGTCAGGAGGCAAAAAGATGTAGCAATAGCGTGAGATCTGAAAAGCAGATCTCATGAAGTACTTGAGAGGCTATTGAAAACTATCATTCATGAACTACCTAAGAGACTAAAAATACATTCTCCTTAGGGTTCCCAAATAATAGGTCTGGTTATAATCTGATATTTATGGTCAGTATTATAACCAGAAATCTTTTCATAAAAAGATGAAATCAGGCCTAAGCAATTGTTTGCATAGCAGTATAAATAAAGGCAATGTTCTTTGGTAGACTACGTCTATTTTTTAGTACTCACTTGTTGTTATTCTGCAGTTCTTCTGTAAGTTCTCCTGGTCTATATTTGGTTAACCCATCAAGACTTATCAAATAGATCCACATTTGTCACCATCAGCGCTAGAGAAGTCCGATCATGTTGGTATGAAATATTTACATCCAGGAAATGTTCAGGTGCCTTAAAAACAGAAATTTTGTGGTTGTTTTCCCCACTTGCTATGTAAATATATTTTCTATACTTTGCTTGATATTTTTATGAAAAATAACAACAAATTACTACTTGGTTGTGTAAATTGTTAGCAAAGCTTTCAGCTGCAGGGAACAAATTTCATGCAACTATTTCAATCACACCAGAAAGTACTAGAATGGCTTCTACTGCATCATAATTTGCAGCACCCCTGCATAGACGAATTCCTACTCTTGGTATTACTCTGGAACTACCCTTTTTGATCCAAAGCACATTACCAGCAGCACGGTTTTAGGAGACAGCCAGTTCATATTG
Organism: Crocodylus siamensis; assembly: GCF_052110815.1. Lineage (NCBI taxonomy): Eukaryota > Metazoa > Chordata > Crocodylia > Crocodylidae > Crocodylus > Crocodylus siamensis. The sequence continues at coordinate 230,723,146 of NC_143398.1, read as the reverse complement.
GCTGCTATCACTTATATAGCTGAAGGGTAGGCAAAATTTGTAAGACATTTCCACTTGAGTTGATGCAAGTTGTGTGTATATTAGTTTACCTGTTATTTTGAACCCTGGCTATCACTATGTTGGTCAGTGACATGGGGCTTGATCCTAAAAAGTTAAGCACAAAATCTTAACTAGTTATTGGTATTGAGGACAGTGTATTCATTATTTTTTAGGTATAAAACCATCTGAGGAAGAACTGTAGTACTCAGTGGGCACATCTACTATTGACACTATGTCACCGTAGCAATGTGCTATGGCGATGTAGTGTTGGTGGGCACAAACTGTTACACTGCAGCTATGCCACTGTAGCAACACAATCCCTCAGTATAGTGTGTGGCTACAGTGACATACTGGCTAAAAATAACTGTGCGCTACCATCACGGCGCGGTATAGGCTGTTAAGGAAGTAACTAAATGATGGTAGTTACAATGGTGCCATAGGGGCATGTGTAGATGCACCCACAGGACATATTTATATGTATAGTAATGTGCCTTTTCTAATGCAGATTAAATTTAGTGCCTCCAGTGTGAGGTACTAAATTAATGAGCAGTAGCACATGCTTTTTTAATGATGCCTAATGCACAGTAGACTATTTTACTGTGCACTAGCATAATGTCATGGTTTTTTACATGACACTTCAATGCTCCTTAAAATAGTCTACTGCTCATTATGGTGCCTGTGTAGACATGCCCAGTAGGTCTACATGAGATGCTTTACTGTGCAGTAGACTAATCTACTGCACAGTAGACTAATCTACTGCACAGTAAAGCATCACTAAATAACCGTGCTAATACACTACTGCACAGTAAACTAGTCTATAGTAAACTAGTCTATAGCTACTGCACAGTAAACTATAGATACAGGTACTAAACTAACTGCGCAGTACATACTGCACAGTAGGGCTTGTGTGGACACTGACCAGGAGTAAATTTGCTCCTGGTCAGCCAAACCAGCAGGGAGTCTGGTCCTGGTGCTGCTCAGCTCCTGGCTACCCCAGGAGTCAGTCTGTACAGGGACTGGGTCCCTCTCTACCCTGGTGTCCCAGTGCTGTGGGGCTCCCCCCCAGGCTGCTAGGTGCCTTACCAGTGGGGCAGCTCCCAGCTGCCCCTGACTGGGCATGGAATCCCCACCCACCCAGCTGCTATTTCTCCACTGGTTGGACAGCTCCCGGCCACCTCCAGCTCAGCAGGGACTCTCCACCCAGCTAGGGGTTCACTGCTAGCTGCCCCACTGACAAGGTTCTTTGGGTAAGTCTGATATCTTGTATTGGACCAACTCAAATAGTTGGAAAAAATTATTTGCAAGTTTTTGGGTGTCTGTGCCTGAAAGCTTGCAAAGATTTTTTCCCAACTATTTGAGCTGGTCTAATAAAGATATCAGATTTACCTGAAGTATTGTAATAGAATTATATATTACACATTAACTTTTGAGAGAAAGGAAACTAAAATAAATATTTTGAATTATTGTTCTGTATATTTTCAATTCCACATCTTCTGCCATTATCTTTCTAACTACCAACAGCTGGTCAGACAATGGGGATTTTTACCTTTTGGGTGGAAAACTTAGAACTGAGGATTTTTGGCCAAATAAGGAAAAACTAAAGTTGAAGATGTTGTTTTTAAACCAAATATTTTTCTTTGGAAAACCCACTATGCCTAGGCTTGGCAGAATTCAATTTTTTTATTGGTAAACTTCAATAAACACTGATTTCACCTCACTCTCAGAGACTGATGAAAAAGGGATTTGCAGGCCAGAGTATAGAGACCCTGTCTTTCTAAAAAGGAAAACAGCAGGTGGCTTAATGACTCAACTAAGCAATTAGCTGCTCATTCAGAGGTGCTGGGAAGTGGGCTAGAGGGAGATAACAGGATACTTAAATCCCTACCTAAAGTAGGGAAGAGTATTTGAGTTTGGCTAGAAGGAGCAGCTCTGGAAGAAGACCTGGGAAGCAGTGGAAGGGAGTTCCTGACATCTGAGTGGGACAACTCAGCTGCAGAGAATAGGGAAGAGACTGTAAGAAAAGGTGAAGAAGCCTACTGGTAAGACTGGTATGTGAGAGAAAGACTCCAGTTAGAAAGGATAGAAGGTTTGGTGTTTTCTTGGCATTCTCAGTTTGTTTGGGGGTGTTTTGCCTTCCCAGGGATAGAAGATGTTTATGTTTGTTAATTTAATTTAAATCAACAAAAATTGAAATAAATGCTTAAAAATAAACATTGTAGTCATGAAAATTATTTAAAAAATAAACATCTAATTTTGCCAAGTCTAATATGCCTCATGGGAGTTGATGTGTGATGCATCATACCCAGTTTATCCTCTGTGATCTGGACAGATTACATCTCCCATGATGCATGATTTATGTATTTCCAGTGGTGTAAACTGTCTTAACCACTAGAGAACCAGTCACAGGGAAGGATATTTTTAGTAGGCTTATACCCACTAAGAAATGTACAATGAAATCTCTACCTAATTAACTGGCAAGTGTGGAATCAGCTGTGTATCACCTTGCCCTGATGAATGTAACACCGGCTTCAGCACAACATGAACTCCACTTATACTTGACAGGGGTATAGGTTGTAGCCATGTTGGTCTCAGGACAAAGGCAGACAAGGTTCTTTGGGTGAATCTGGTACCTTTTATTAGACCAATTTAAGTCGGGCTAATAAAAGATATCAGATTCACCCAAAGAACCTTGTCTGCCACTTACAGCTGATGGAAGGTTCTCCTGCACATGATGATTAGCCACAAAGACAGCTGTTTCATTACTTCTATTACAAGAAACTATACTGGCTTCCTTTCCTGAGAGTATTCTAACAACTGACAATGCTGTCACGGGGAAACGATTATAAAACAACACAAAGAAGTTGCAAATTATGAACCAAGCAAAGTATATTGAAGATTATTAATTCAACCTCTCGGAAGTTGTAAATGCCTTATGGGTGTCCATTTCATAGATTTCATAGACATTAGGGCTGGAAGGGACCTCAGGAGATCATCGAGTCCAGCTCCCTGCCCAAAGGGCAGGAAGTCAGCTGGGGTCATAGGATCCCAGCAAGATAAGCATCCAATTTACTCTTGAAGGTGTTCAATGTAGGTGCTTGAACCACCTCCGCTGGCACACTGTTCCAGACCTTGGGGGCTCGGACAGTAAAGAAATTCTTCCTTATGTCCAGCCTGAAACGGTCTTGCAGGAGTTTATGACCGTTCGACCTCGTCATCCCTTGGGGCGCTCTGGTGAACAAACGTTCCCCCAGATCCTGGTGGTCACCCCTAATAAACTTATAGGTGGCCATCAGATCGCCCCTGAGCCTGCGCTTTTCCAGGCTAAAGAGTCCCATGTCTCTCAGCCATTTATCAAGCTAAAATCATTTAATCAGATCATACTATATGACTTGTATTACACTTAAGTCACCCCTTCTCAGAAAAAGAGGTGATGAATGGTGCTCCTATTTACTGGCTCATCCAACAAAGGAACACACAATTAAATTGCAAGTTAAAGTGGATGAAAAGCAAAATGACTAATAGTACTAGTGAATATTAATATTATGCTTGTGTAAGCAAATACCTCAACTGGATATATACATAAGCATTATATAATTAATCTTAAGAACACATTGTAGCTAAATACTGTGTCAAATAGGCCATTACATTTCAGTTAAAGATTAAGTATAAATAGCATCTGTAACTTATTTTTAGCATCCTTTGTGAGAGAGGTGCTGTAAAAACAAGACTCAAAACAAAAACCAAATCCTGCTGGAAGAATTTATAGTCTACCTAAAGTTAAACCATGTAAAAATAAAGGAAGCTACAATGAAGAACAGAGAAGCTAAACATTTAAAAAATGCAGCTGGTTAGTTTAAAAACTGTTTGTGGACTTTCTGTTAGAAAATGCAATATTTACAGCTAGAGAGTCAATTGTTGGATTAATTAAAACTTTGCTGAGAAGAAAAACAATAGGAGGAACTGAGTTTGGGGAATGGAATAGAAGAAACCCACCACGGATGGAGCGAACGGGCGAGATCTCCATTGAGACCAGCCTGGGACATGCACAGACACAGTGCGCCCAGCTGAGTGGATAGGATGGGGCCACAGGCAGGTGGGGGTGGTGTCTGGGAGTGGGACAGGTGGATGGGACCAGAGCCTGGGCCAGGATTGCAGGGTGGTAACAGCATGGGACCAAGGCCCCAGGCAGAGCCATGATCCACTCCCCACACATACCTGCAACTGGCACTGGCTCTGGTCCCACCCACCTGTCCCACTCCCAGATACCACCCCTGCCCTGCCTACCCATCCCACTCTTGGACTCTGCTCCGCACCTGCCTGCAGTGCCATCCCATCAGTCCAGCTGACTGCACCCAGCCTGTGGGGGTCCTAGGCCGGTCTCCTTGGAGACAACACCTGCCCACCCCATCCGATGCCCCTGCTGGTGGGTGCAGGGTGGAGGGGCTGGGGTTACCTTGCAGCAGGGCTGTGTCTGGTGGTAGCAGTGCAGACACTGGCAGCAGCAGCTGGAAGGAGCCACCACTGCAGGGGCTGCTGGGAAGCCAAGTCCAGGCTGGCCATATTTTGCCTACCCCTGGATAGGACAGTTAGTTCATTCCATTAGAACAATGATGTCTAGAAAATGGTTTTTAGAGGTTTGCTTTTGGGACCTGGCTTGTAGGTAAAGTAGATCTGCATTAGAACAAAGGTTCAGGGCCATGGCAAGGGTTAATTGATTTCTAAAAGCCTCTTTGTGATAGGCCCAGTGTCTGACACAGGGAAGCAGCCAGCAGACGCATGGGCTGGAACACTGAAGATGTGTACCATGCTATTCCATAACATGAGGTAAGGTGATGTTACACCAGGTGAAGGGCACCAGGTCACAGCGCCCAATTGCAGAGCTCTTGGGAGTTCTGGCTTTGGTAGATGGACCAAATTAGGAGAAACCAGAAAGAACCAAATTAGGACACGTCCATGTGATAGGTTTGTGAAAGAAAGGAATATGCTGACAGAGCAGAACATGGACAATATGACAACCACAGGAAGGTCGATCAGTGATGCACAGGGATGAAGAGCCATTAAGATGGGGAATAATACAAAAGAGGTATTTCAAACCAGGAGAGGGTCCCTGGGAAGGGAACCTGAGGCCATCATGCACAGAGGACACACCACCAGCCTGCCTCCCACTCTCCCCCAATGGGGTGGGTGCCTCAGCCTCTGACGTCCAGGCTGCTGATATCTGACATTCAAGAGAGAACCTTAGAGTGAAGCTTGCCTATAGGCCAGATGCACCTTGACTCGGTGAACCCTGGGACTGGTAGATATAGAATTGTTTGCATTATTTTTATCTGCTATTACTGTGTATCGATAAATTTTACCTATTACTGAACTGAGAGGTCGTGGTTGGCCTAAGGGTTTGGGTCCTCCCGGAACAAGGCATCTGGGTCGTAAATCCACTGCCAACAGATAGTTCTTGTGCAATTCCTAAATGTGCAAGTCTCTTTAAAAGTTTTTCGCATAGGCCTCTGACTATGTACATCACATAAAGTGAGTTTCTTTGTCCGTCTTTAATTTCTTACTATAACGAAGCCTGAATATGGAGGTCATAGAATCAATGAGTCGGAAGGGACCTAGACAGATCATTGAGTCTGACCCCCTGCCATGGGCAGGAAGGAGCACTGGGGGTGGGAGGGGTCATAAGACCCCAGCCAGGTGCCTGTCCAGTCTCCTCTTGAAGATTTCCAGGGAAGGTGAGAGCACCACCCCTCTGGGAAGCCTATTCCAGGCTCTGGCCACCCTTACAGTGAAGTAGTTCTTCCTAATATCTAACCTAAGGTGGGCATGTATTAATTATTATTAGCCTTATTATTGTTTGTATGTTCTACGCATCATAAAATGTAAGAATACTCCCTGCTCTGAGGGGTTTATACTGGAAAAGACTTCCTGTGACCGTCGTCTTCTGTTTTTCTATGACCTGTCTAGCTGCTCCTTTAGCAAGTCTTTCAGAAGAACCTCCTCATCCTCTCCATCTTTCTGGGTAGATTACCTAGAGCTGTCTACTTTATCTCTGAGTAACCATAAAATTTAAACATTTAAATAATTTTAAAATAATTTAAGATATTCCTTAATTACTAAATTCAATACTTTCTATATAAATATTGTCAGTAATTCACAGAATATAATGTCCTGTTACCAAAAGTTGGCTATTATAGATATTTTAGAAATCCATCATAGATAATTATGCAATAACATAATCATAAAGGAGTTTTCCTACCAGACAATCTGAAACATGAGAGTTTTTATATACGTTTATCCAACTAGTATTACTACTGATGGTATTGGTATCTGTACAATATAAATGTCTGATTCTGTCTTGGATTCTCCTGAGCTCTCTGTCTTATTTATATAATGTGGCAATTAGTCATGAAGTCACTTTTTTTTTTATGTAAGAAAAAATATTTTTAGGAGCATTTTACAAAGTAGGCTTCCTCTTCTTGCATTCTCTTCTTCAGGTTAGTCTTCCCTAATAAGTTTCTATGCAAAGTGATAGAGACTTTGTATGAGTGAAGAATTTAAATTAAACCATTTTAAATTAACTTTTCTTACAGGCTGGGAAAAGAGACAGAAATATTGTTTGAGGCCATACAAGTTTCTGGATAGGTAGAACTATGAGGGGGTAAACAGGAACATCTAGCTGATATTCCTTATTGATTTTTAAGAGGGTTTTGGATCAGTGCTGTTAATTACTTAACAGAACTCCATAGCATTATTCATCTCCAAAAGAAAAAACTGAGAGTTAGTATTCTGCTTTGTGCCAGTTGGAATGTATATACATTAATTTGGTTGTGTGTTTTGTTTTTTTTTTTTGTTTTTTTTGTTTTTCCTTTTCAGCTGAGCTCAGAACATTGGTATGCTAGCACAATTGACAGGAATAGAGTAACATGAGAAAGGATAGGGCCCAATCTGTTTCCCTCAAATTGAATCATAATTTTTCTTCTCTCTTCTACTAACTAAACATAAAAGGATTAGGGATTTATTACATGAACTAAAAGGAAAGTGTAATCCTTTAACACGTACTACAGCTTCCTCTAAAGACTTGACCATATTTCCCCCCTTGAGTATCTCCTAGATTCATTGGAAGTGGAAGTTCTATAGTACCTTCCATATACGATATCTAATAAACACTTTCTTCTGTGTACTGTTAGGATGTTGCTTAATAAACAACAACTGAAAATAGAGTTTCTAGGAAACATGCTGAAATATTTAAGTTCTCTTACCTAGAACTTGATTGAGCACGTTTGAAAGAGGCACCAATCTGAAGAGTAGCGGAAGACCGTATTTAGGTAAGAGTTGTCCTTCTTCACTGGACATTCATCACTTCACACAGTAATTCCATGTACTTCGCCTGTTCCTATTATTAGGTTCTTCTAGTGCAAAACCCTTTAAGCAGCCACTGCTACAACAAGACTGTTTAGTTTACAGGCTGTTGCTAAGGCAACTGTCCACTGGGCATTTTGTAATTCAGACAGACTCAGCTGTCTATGAAAGCCAAACGTAGTTTAACTACACAGTAACATTTTTACACCAACACCCAAAACAACTTCTTTCTTTCCCCCTTAATCACTTACAGGTTCATTGCTTGACTATTTTTCTGGCCCTTTTTTCTGGTGAAGTCTCACTATCCTCTTGATAATACATTGTTTAAATCCCAATAACATTTAATAAACATTTCCTTACCCCTTTTTGAGATGGTATTAAAGTGCATAAGATATGTCCATAGGCAGAGCTAGGATTTTGAAAGGGGAGTGCTGCGCATCATCATATATATATCACAACATACATTTTTCCTCCGAGTGAAAAGAAACTAGAAGCTTTATGATATGCTACGGGCCTAGGGTTATATTATTCATTATTCATTTTAACATAAAAGCAAAAAACAAATGTAACTCTGCTGCACCATATTAATGTATAAAAACCCAACAAACTAGGCAAGAAACAATCAAAGGATGTTCCTTCTTTAGTCCTGTTGTCATTTAAGGTAGATTTCTTTCAGATGCTTAAAAAGGCTAGATTGCATTTTATGTATCTTGACAGTGCACCTAATACCTCACTGAAAATTATTTCTAGTTCTGCATTGGTGTTCACCTGAGTTAATGTTTTCAGCTAAAGTTAAAAACAACCTGCAGGACTGTGAAGTAGGAATTGCATTAAGCGGAGCAGCTAATTAACAGCAGAATAGCTGAAGAAAGAAGAGCTGGATTAGAGAACATGCTTGAAACCATTAAAAAAGTGGCTCATTGACACCTGTGGAATTGTTGCACAAATAATCAATTGCTTAAATGACAAGTGACACCTTATGAGGGGATAAGGTAAAGTGCTGTATTTATTGATTTTAAGGGCTTAGTACACACACGCACTCAACATTTATACCTCTATTTCTGTTCTATGCTGGTATATGTGACCAGTCTCACTGGTACTCAAGTCAATTTAGGGGCCAGCTAAGTTGATCATGAGTAGGAGCCGTGCCTCTGGTGGTCTGTCTCATCAGGTGAACTGATGCTCCAGGATGATATACAGAACAAGACCCAAAATTTACATGTTTTGCCCCATCTTTTCTAGCCTTGTCAATTCATCCAGTCTTTTGAGCATCTGCTATGTTATCACTGTGTTCCTTCTTGAAGGTTGAATGATGTTATTCTCTTGCTGTTCTGGGGCAGATTCTTCTTGTTTTGGTCTTTTATCTGTCTTCATTCTTCAAACCAGCTGGTGTTTTCCTTTTCCACAAATGCACTCGCAACTGTACCCTCACATATGCAGCATACAACAAAGTGAAAGGTTAAGCGCTTATGTCAAGCTACTGAGCAGTACAAAACGGAGTTTCTTAAGGCAATGCAAAACCCAAGAAAATACGTAAGATTAAAGCAATAGGCAAAAGTCTGTTCCCTTGTTCTTTACCTAACATAAAACTCGTATTTATATCACTTGTGTAACAGAATGAGGAGGTTAAAAAGAATTAGGTGAATTATAAGGAGCCATGGAGCCAGCTGCCACCTTTTACTGCTGTCTGAACAGAAATGCTGCTGCTGTCACTGCGGTGTGTCTACACAAGATGCTTTACTGTGTTAGAAATGGAGTATTGTTAGAAATGCACAGCTTGCATCTTGCACCCGATAAGAAAGAAACCCTGCCAAGGACTTTTTTTCCTTTCCCAGCCTTGCCACAGCTTTTCTTATGCTAAATTGCAGACTCTCCCCCAGCTTCTCCCTAGCCTTTCTCATGCAGATTACAGAAGCTGGAATTCAACTGACTGTGTCCTTGAAATGGGGGGGTTTGAACTCTTGGTGACCTATAGTAGTCTCTGAGCATGCTTAATTAGCTGATGCATATTTACCTCTCCGCCCTGCATACTTAAGTAGTTAATTATACTATACATGCAATCTATGTAGTGATGTAACCACATGTATGCTTGTATGAAACGGAAGTGAGCTGTAAGAGTTCCTGTTTCTGCACACATGCCCAGGAGGGAAAAGATAAATACAGCCTGCAAAATTCCTTGGTGGGTTCGGAGTAATCTGAGTTCTTGACTCTGCTCTGACCCTATTTGCAAATACACCTTTTGTGCCATCTAATGAGTGTGTGTTTGTGATTTTTGTGCCCTCCAGAGAAACGAACCGCTTTATGCATCAACTGTGCAGGGGAGCAGTTTACTGCACAGTAACCTTGTGTGTCTACACATGCACACGCTTACGGCTGGGCAGCAGGCAGTGGGAGGTTTCTCCCTGCCCTTGGGAGCTGCCTGCTGCCAGGGTGGGCTCCACCACAACCCCGGGCAGAGACTACGTCCCCCTGCCCTGGCAGCTCCGAGCTGCCATTTTAACTGGGGAGCGGGGGGCTGGGAGACCCTTATCTCCCAGCGCCATAGTCCCGGGCCGGTGCTGGGAGACCCTCCTCTCCCAGCCCTCAGGCCCGTCGCGCAGCGGGGGCTGAGGAGCCTCTTCCTTGCCCAGCTCTGCGCCCGCGCAGCTGGTTGCGGAACAGGCTGGAGAGGCTGTTAGAAGGTGGACAGCCCTGATTTAACACAATAGCAAGCTGAAAGTAAACCGCAGCAACTTCATTTGTCGGGTTGTTTCTGCCACAGCCCGCCCCTACCGGCGCCTTCCGGGCGGGCCTGCGCCCGTTGGCGGTGCCCGCCGGCTCCCGGCAGCCTTTGCGCGCCGCTGCGCAAGATGGCGGCGGACAGTGAGGTGAGTCCCGGTCCAGGCCGTCTCCCCCCCACCCCTGCCCCAAGGTCCCGCCGCCCCGCGCTCACCCGCGCTCTCTCCGCAGCCCGAGTCCGACGTGTTCGAGATCACGGACTTCACCACCGCCTCCGAGTGGGAGAGGTACGTGCCCGCCGGCCCCTTCTCCCCCCGCGGCGGGCTGGGCCTGGGAAGGGGCGAGGGGGCCGTCCGGCCCGGCTCGGTCCCCTGCGCTGTGGGGTCCAGAGCAGGGCGAGGAGGATCGTTGGAGCTGGGGCCTGTAGAAGAGGGGACTTGAGAGTGGGGTTGACAGCAGCCTGGGTGTCGGTGGTGGCGGGTGACCGAACAAGGAGCAGCTGTGTAGGCTGGCATCAAGGGAGGTTTTACTTGGGGATTTAGGGAGAGTGTTTTTCACGAGGAGAGCAGAGGTGCTGAATCTCCATCCTCGGAGGTTTTCAAAACTCAGCTGGACAAAGCTTGAGCTGGGATGGTGAAGTTGGGGATGGGTCCTGCTTGTAGCCCACGGTGGGGACAGACTAGATGCGACCTCCCTTCAGTCCTCGTTTTCTACGAGTCTGTGACTGATCCCATGGATAGGAAGCATCCCTGGAAGTTGTACGGGGGGATTTGTGTTACTGGTGGATTCATTATGCCATTGCTAGAGAAACCGGGCATTGTAAAGAATAATCTTTCATGACAGTTTTTTGGTGTTGCTTTAAAAAAAAGAAAAAAAAAGAAAAAAAGGCTTTTTCTATTGCTAGTTTCCACACAAGAAAGAAGACCTCCTTTTTGGAGTTTTATCTGAGCTGTGTTTTGGTGCCATTTGGGTAACCCGTGGCACTGAACTTTGTGTCCACGAAGTCTGTATTTCTGATGGATTCATAATATTTTCTGAGGGCTTCTAGCTAGTACAGTCAAGTGAAAAGTCAGACGGCTCAGATCCTGGTATGTATTTTTTTTCATGTTTTCGTATTTCCAAGAAGCGGTAGTTTCAAATGAGTCACATGAGTTGGTGTGTTTGCCCTTCCTCCAGGCTCCCCTCTATGTCTTTAGAGAAAGGCAGAATACTGTTCTTGCTGGTGCTAATACAGCATCATTTACATTTGATGGTTTGATTGTTTTGATTTCTGGTCATTTGATATCTGCTTCAGGGAAGTGTTCAGAACTGCGTATAATAAATTTTTTTAGCTAACCCTGACCTACCAATGTGACTGTTATGGTGGTTATGTACATGCTGCAAAACAGAAAAGCTCCAGAATCATTCTAAACTAAGAACAAGTTTCCAGAGACTTACAGCTGCCACCAGAACCCTGCAGAAGAAATCTCATTGTGTTTCTTTTTTGCTTGCAATTTTGAGTGAGGGTTGGTGGGGAGGAGGGAAGAGAAGGGAAGCTGGGAGAGATGGATAGCTCTGCCTGCTTGTTCTGTGTTGCGTTCTATTTTCTCAGCTCGAAATGAACTACAGATTATAGCTTATTTTTAAAATGAACTTTCAAAGTGTATAATTTCTTTGCTGTTCATTGAAATGGACAGAATCATAGATGTGTACAAAGTGAGGTATTCAGTAAATAATATTTGAGGATCCACCCTTTCAAATGCTGCTCTCTGCTGGTTAGAACATAGATTTTGCAGCCTATGGATTCAGGTTTCACTTTATTCACTCTTGTTAAGTGAAACTAGTCCGATGAGTAACAACTTGGGTGCTCACTACTGTGAATAAGGGTCCCACAATCTGGTACAATGAGAGTAAGATGGTATAAATGAATAGGAAAGAAGGAAAAAGACAGCCATGTGTAAAAACAAACAAAAACCAAAACCAAAAAAAACCTTCTCAAATATTAGGAGAGGGAATCCCTGAAAAGTGAACAATTATATTACATATTTTCCTCATTTTTAAGAACCTGAGCTCTAACATGCACACAGTGTTTAGGAAATATTAACACTCTTTCTTTTCTACTAGATTTATTTCAAAAATTGAAGAAGTTTTGAATGACTGGAAACTTATTGGAACCTTTTCAGGCAAGCCTCTAGAAAAGGTCAGTTGCTGCTTCTGAATTACCTCTGAATTTTTGATTTACTATATAATATATAGCTTATTTAGAGTTACGCATCCAGTTGTTTGGCATTTGGCAGGCTAACATTTAGTTATTTGTAGCAGAAAACAATTTTCCTGGGAGAACTTTATTGTGGAAATGAATTCTTGGGTGAAAATAACTCTGGAGTGATTGAGAGAATTTTCATTAACACTGGTGTTATGATAAGTGAACATTGGATGTTCTCCAAAGTCCTTGTTCCTAAATTCACCGTGACAAAGGATCCATCTCTATGCCTGCTAAAATCCTTAGGGGTAGCTTCCCCCTTCCCCTTTCTGTCACTGAGACTTTATGCCACACATCACTCCCTTATAGTAGTGGGTTGCACAGTAGTCTCTTAGATTGAATCAGCATTAGTCAGTATTTGATTATATAGCACATTGTTGTGACCAAGGCTGTAGACACATGTTTGTCTCCACCTGAAAAAAGAATGTGAAGGCATCCCAACTTTTTTTGTTTTTTTGGGGGGTTTTTTTTGCAGAAGAGAATGGTCTCTTCTGTGGAAAAAATGGAGTACTTCCAACTGTGCAAAAAGGATGTAGTAGAACTAGAAAAAGTACAGAGGAAGGTAACCAAGATGATCAGGAGCAGCTGCCATACTAGAAGAGGCTAAAGAGGGTAGGATTCTTCCATTTGGAAAGGAGAAGGCTGGGGGTGAGCGGGATATGATAGGTCTATAAAATCACAAAGGGTGTAGACAATTAATAGGGAGCTGTTATTCACCAAGTCCCAGAATACTCAAGCTACAGTAAAGGGCACCCACTGAAATTAGCAGAAGCAGGTTAAAAATACCAGAAAAAGTACTTTTTATGCAGTGCATGATTAACTTGTGGAATTTATTACCAGAGGAGGCTGTAGAAGCAGGTAGTATGGCTAGGTTCAAAAAGGAACTATGCAAATTCATGGAGAGAGCGATTAATAGATATTAAAAGTAACAGTCAGGGGCTCTGGCACTTCTAAACCAATGATGGTTTATGATAGGCAGGGTGGATTTGATTTAAATTTAAAGATTTAAATCAAATCGAGTTAAATCATTGTTTAAATCACTAGTCGGGAAGCCTCGATTTAATAATCCATTTCCACAAAAAGTGCATTCTTGTTGTTTGATATCCTTTATTCATTTAACTTCTTGAAACTCTGCACTTTTAGAGAGAGGTAAGGGCTTGACTCTGGGTACACAAACTTGCAGAAAGACGACAGGGTAGTCAAGTCTGTTATTTCTCCTCTCCATGTACTGCTGTTAACAAGGATGTTATCTCTGGAGACACAAATCCACAGTTTGAGAACTGAAACTACGCATCCCAGTGATGCTTATTGGGTTCTTCTAGACTGAGCACTGAGTCCTGTTAGGTTGAGTGGTTTTCTTTAATCTTTACTAAACTGTAGAGGAGCCTCTGGGAACCTCATAAAATTGGGCCCCTACTACAGTCCATTGCCTGTTGTGACCTATTTATAAAACATTTCTAAAAACATGACATGAATATGTTCATCTCAAGTAGTATATAATTAGAAGTTATAATTCCTATTCCCTGATATCTTTGAACTTTAACATATCTTAAATTAAAACTATATAGTTGGGGGGGTTTAAGTATCTTAAAAAATACAAGTAAGTTTAAAAAAAAAAAAAAGGCCTTAAATTTTTAAAAATCCAATTTTATTTATTTATTTTAAATCATTGATTGTTATCCATGCTGATGACAGGGAGGAGGGAGCACTCTAGATATATTCTGTTCATATACTTTCCCTCTAAAGCATCCATTCCTCCATTGTCAGAGATAGGATAGTGGGCTAGATGGACTTTTGGTTTGACCCAATATGGCACTTCGTATATTAACCAAGAAGATCTCTTTCTCATGCAAGTGTGAATGGCTGTATGCTTCTCTTGATACTGGGATACATGCAATATCCCACAGTTCTCTCCTCCCCACCTCCCCTCACCTTGCCCAAGCCAGAGGGAGAAGGAGCCAGAGACCTACAAGGATCCTGATGCAGCTTGAATATGGACTGCTTAGGCAGCAGCACCAATACCATCCTGCCTTCTGTGCCTCTGAGCATACCCAGACAGTTTGATCTGTGTAAGGAGTAGGAGGACATTCCCATGTGGCTTTTTGTTCTGGTTGTCCCTGGGACAGGTCAAGCTGATCGGCTGATTGGGAGGGCAAGTGACATTCACCCATGGTTTAAACGGTCCCAGGGCTCTGAGGTGGTTTCAGCCATGGTGCGTCTGCCTCTCCCGATGCGCAGCTTTGGGTTGTCTTGGAGCTAGGCACAGAGCAGGTAGCATTCTCCCACAGCTTTGGACAGTTCCAGCCATAGGCGCACTTGCCTCCCACCTGAGTAAGAGATGAGGGTGTTTCCACGCAGCTGGATCCATCCCATGACTGGGACAGGTCAGACTGCCACTGCTTTTTCTCTGCTGGGCAGATGAGCTGCTATATTTTTATGTGATTCTGCGTTTTCTTACTCTTCTATATTTGATGGTCCAAGCATTATATTTTCAGGCTTAAAATGATTATGTAATGAAACATTTTTGCCTTAACAGTTGAAATGTTCTACATGTCCCTTGAGTTTGGCCCTCTGATGTCTTTGATGTCCAGTAGTAAGAACCAGTGGTGCAAATTGAGGGAATTATCTACATTTTGTTTTAGTATTACTGTGTAGAATTTTCCAGTTTTTAATTGTACAGGTATAGTAATGCATAGTGACTTTTCAATCAATGTTACAGGTGTCTTTTCTGCAGTACACTAGCTACTTTTTCTTTATGAAATTTGATTTAGTATTTTTAGAGCATGGATTTATTTACTGTTGTATGGAGGATAGCTGTGTAGTTCCTTGTTGACAAGGTCACATTCAAGGTCAATATTGTAGTAGAGAAGTATTTCAAACCAAATAACGCAGATAAGCAGTATGCTTTGCTCCTGCGAAGGGAGTTTTTGTCTTTGAGCACAACTTGCATGAGCACTCTTGGATTCCATTTTTTGCAAGAGAGATGTATGTATGAGATATATACATGAAGAAGAGTTCCAAAATACTTATAACATGGACCCTGTGTATAAAACAGCTTTGGTATCCATACAGGATGACTCCTCTAGGTGATACTTGCACTACATTACTTATTGTTCATGAAGGTTAACCTAAACATGGACACTCAAATAATCTATTTTGCCTCTTTTCATTATGCAGGGTATTTATACGAGTGGAGTATGGGAAGAGAAAACAGATGAAATTTCATTTGCTGATTTCAAGTTCTCAATTACTCATCACTATCTTGTACAAGAATCTAGCGACAAAGATGGGAAAGAAGAATTGGTAGAAGGTGGATCATTAGCTTTACTACGTATCGTAAATATGAATAGGCTGAGGGTAATTTCTGAATGCTGTCCTGTTAATGTGAAAATTATGACAAGATAACTTGACTTACCTAGAAACTTGCAGAGTCCCTTATGCAATTAAGTTTATTTCTTAAAGTATTTTGGAAGTTATAGTTTCTATGTAGTAATTTAAATGGGGTGTGAAAACAACTTGAACTTTTATTTTTTTAAATTTGATAATTAAGAATTGGTTCACTAAACTTGTATATAAATCTAAAGGCTCTTAATTCAGCTGCCTGACTGTACAAAAAGCAAAAATAAGTCATTGGTATATGGACTTGTAGAAACTTGTAAGTTTGTGTGATACTTGAGTGTAAAAAAGTTTTAC
Source organism: Crocodylus siamensis (assembly GCF_052110815.1). NCBI lineage: Eukaryota > Metazoa > Chordata > Crocodylia > Crocodylidae > Crocodylus > Crocodylus siamensis. The sequence goes on along the minus strand of NC_143398.1, from coordinate 230,707,098 downwards.
CTTGTTTTTCCTCTTCTGTTTTTGTTATTTTTTTAAAGATCTCTAATAATTTCTGGAAAACCAGAATTTTTTATGTATCGTAGCTACATAAAAATGTTACTCTTAAAGGGATACTTGTAATACTGGACAGGGTACTTATTTGTCCATCCCTAACTTTTCTCTCTCTAAACTTTTTCCCTTTGTTCTGGAGATAAATCTCTTGTGCACAGAATGGCAAAAAAGGTCAATTGATTTTTCTGAACAGCTCTCCATATCCAATAAGTACATGGCTCTTTATTTGCTAGCCTATTCTACAGCCCTATCAGCACAACAGGGTTCTTGTAAAAATGAGTGTCTTGATTTTTTTTTTTTTTAAACAGGAAAATAGTCACAGTATTTCTATACATGATCTCAAACAAAGCTGAAAGCTCTGATTTTAAGTTTACCAGTGATGATGATATAGACTATACTGTTCCAGTTTAGCCTACCCCACATGTAAGTTAACCCTCCATTTTCAGGTTCAAATTTAGGAAAAAAAGCTTTGTCCCTTTAACTATGACAGTGCTCTACACTATTATGTTTGGCTTAGCCTGACTGCCAGGAGCCCAGTTTGTAGGTCAGTCCTCTAGTGCAGTCTATATGGTTCTTTGAGGAGGGGGAAGGAGAGAAGGATAACTTTGTATTTGGAATAGTATGGTAAATGTTTCCATTAATAATGAGAACATCCTTATGAATAGTAATACCTGCATTTATATTGAGTCTTTAAATATTCCTTGATATGGATATTTGCTCCCCTTTTTCACCCCAAAGATAAATCTCATACAAAGAGGTTTATGGTGTAAGCTCCAACTGCCTCAGCTGCAGTTGAGGGTGGCTAGTTTCTCTGAAAATTAGACCTTTAAAAGTTCAGGCAGTGTAACAGCTGAGATTAGAGCGTAAAAATCTTGGCTCCAACCTAACCTCTAGTTAAACATCATTTTTTGTTGTCTTCAATTTTGGTATAACCCATAAGTTCAGTTATTCTTTTTAAAGTAAATTTTTCTGAAACCTGGGGTTGACTATAACAGTGGTTTTGTATTTTCCTGTGATTGTTGATCATATGGTCTAGCTAATGCCATTGGGTAAGAACTTGAATCTTGTCAGGTTAACTTTTTTTTTTTTATGTGATGCAAATATTGAATGTTAGCATTGCATATTAGTCGCATGTTGTGGCAGGGATCAAAGAACTTATTTACTATACCAAATATATGAAGACTTATAAAAGTATATGGTACTTTGTTTATAGCTTGTTCTTTTTTTAACACTTAAAGAATGCAGCAGAATCTAATGCTGATGAACTCACTTTCTTCAATGAAAATTATATGAAATTGTGTAATTGCAGTATTTTAAGTCTCATTCTATAAAGTGTTTTGACCTCTGGGACTCTTCAAGTGCAGAAAAACAAAAAATCTCCTTATTCAACTAACATGTTTTAAGGGATGGGCTTCAGAATTGGAAAACTTCAAAAACACAGGAAGAAAATATGAGTTTGTTCTTTTAAGAAGTCCATTTTCATCTTCCATTCACATTTTAAGTTTGTTACTCTGACCTCTTTCACCAGCACTGAACTGCTGTAAAGGCTACATTCTCTAGCAGCAGTCCAGGAACATATAACTACTGAATAGAAATGTCTTCATAGCAACCATTCCTTGGAAAAAAGCAGCACAGTAGATCAGCTAATGTTCTCTCTTCTCTCAGTGGAGTGCAAGTTGGGATCGTGGATTTATGGTGGGGAAGATTGTGCATTAGAAAGCTTATTTCTGGTTTTGTGACACTAGCGTTGCTCTGCAGAAGTCAGTGGCAAAATTCTTATTGACTTCAGTAGGTATATGATTAGCATTTTTAGATACAAATTTAATGTGTTCCTGAATGGAGGCTTGGTGGTGGTTGTGTTGGGTGTTTTCTGATGGAAAACTGCCTAGAGATGCTCTGCTGTGATTGGAACTCTGTTGTGCTGGGCACTTCGTGTGCATAATAAAATGATAACATCTTCCCGAAATAGTTTATAGTAAAAGTAAATATATACTAATCATTTTTGGGCACCAATTACGATTTGAGCTGGTGAAGGCAATGTTGTAGTTAAGCTTGAGAAGCCCTGCCATTCCTTTTTCAGTATCCTCTGCCTCGCTTCTCTGTTCTGAGGAATCAGGTAAGATTTGAGAATGGCTTTACTTTGACCAGTATTCTGCAGTTTGTGTAGGAGACATTCAGAGACATAAATATAAGCTGAAAACTTAATGACCACTGGTACTTTTGAAAAGAGGGTAGGAGGAATACACACAGGGATGACACCAACCTCTTTCTACTATCATACCACAAAATAGATCTGAAGTATGAATGAACACCGAGGTTAGCATTGAGTTGACTAAAGGAATTATTTTTTATTTGGGAAAAAAATAGTTTTTCTACTACAGTGGGCCTCATCAAAGGATTATTTTTTTTTAAAAGCAGTTAAAGAGCACATTCTTCTTTTCAAGCTTCCTCTAACTTACTAACTAAAAAAAAAATACTAATGCTTTTTCATCATTATGAAATGGTTTTACAGATGCCCTTCCACTACCTATGCAGGATTTGCTGTGTATGAACAATGATTTTCCTCCTAGAGCTCATTGTCTAGTAAGATGGTACGTAAAGTCTCTTTTCTTCTATATTGCAAGTAACTGTGGTGCATTCATACAGTTTTAATTAAAGATTTTCAGTTACTACTGACAGAGTTCATGAGTACTTGTTAAGTTACAAGTCCTAAAAAGCTAAGCATGATTCTGTACCTGAAATATTTGGCAAATTTAAAGTAGGTGCTGATGTAAATTTGAACCCAAAGTGAAAGTATTTAAATATTTTTGCAGGTTTAATTTCAGATTGAGTGTCTTGCTGCTTACCCTATGGAGAATGTAGTTGTTAATTGTTTCTGATAAGTATCTCTTTGCAATATAAGTAATAAACATGTGCTGTCCTAGATACTCTGTTAGTGCACTATTGTAAATGTAGATATTTAAAGGGACAGCATTTAATAACTGGCTTTCAGAGTGTGTGGTATTTGTGCATCATTTTATCTATCAGAAAAACTAATTGAAATCTAAAATACATTCGATATTTTAGGAAATTGATGATGGTTTAATTTCAAACTACGTAGGATAGAATCAAGAATATGCAACTACTTTTTCTTGTGTAACTTATTACAATTTTTTTAAAGGTATGGCTTGCGTGAATTTGTAGTTATTGCCCCAGCAGCAAATAGCGATGCAGTTCTTAGTGAGTCCAAATGTAACCTCCTTCTGAGCTCAATTTCTATTGGTTTGGGGAACACTGGCTGGTAAGTGGAATTTTAAAACCTTTTCTTATCCAGATAATGGTAAAATGATTTTATGATGAGCAAGAAGTACGTTAATAGCAACAGAAGATATTACAGGTTTAGGAAATTTACAACTTCAGATTTAATCAGAAAGATGCATTAAAATTATATCTTGCAATGGAAGCTTGGCCTAGTTTCAGTATTTTGACAGACATATGCAGAGTTTTTTAACATGTTGGTGTACTGAATCTACATCTGTAACTTCTGTTCAGTAGATTTCTTGAAAATGGGGAACTTTTGTTTTAAAATATCAAAAACTGTCAGAGCAACATGTTTACAAATCAGTATTTATGTAAACTAGGTCAGTTTGTTTACAAGTTTTATGGCATAAAGATTCTGGTGTTCCTGCCAGTATTCAGACCCACTATTAAATTCTGATTTTTGTCCATTTTATGATGAAATGGTTGGTATAACTCTGTGGCTTTGCACATGTTCCACTTTACCTAACAGGCATAATATATAACTTTGTTATTAAATATGTTTTACTTGGCAATTTTCATTAGAACTCCAGCGCCACTAGATGGTGATGTTTGCTTACTCTGTTATGGAGAAATGTCTTTTATTTGTTTTGTATATAATAATATTAAATAATCTGACGATTACAGAGTACTCTAAACTATTTTGTAAACTAAAACATCATATCTTTCAGTCAGGTACCATTATTTGTGCAAATACATCATAAATGGAGAAGAATGTATGTTGGAGAATGTCAGGGCCCTGGAGTTCGCACGGACTTTGAAATGGTTCATCTTCGTAAAGTGCCAAATCAGTATACTCACTTATCGGGGCTATTGGACATCTTCAAATCCAAGATTGTAAGTATTTTTGCTGGAAACTGTTTTTATAACCAGTGTGTGACATGGTTATCTTCTTTCACGAGCAGTTTTTTAAATATCTAGGTGACCAAATTAAAGATTGGGCTCGATATTCTGCATCAATAGCATCCTTTTTTCCTTCGTAGTCTGATTTTAAAGTTCACTTTATAATGGTATGCCATTCCTTTTCCAGCCTCACAACAATTTTATTTTCTTAAAAGAGGGGATGGAGGACAAAAAAGCTGCCTGCATTTATTTTCTGATATTCTGTTCTCCATTTATTAATATATGTCTTAATAGCAAGCAGAATCCAATAGATGAAATATGGATAGCCCTGAGAAGATATTGTAGCATAGTAAAGCTGCCTATAGGGCTGATCCTGCCTCGGGCAGAAGATTGGATTAGATGACCTCTCCAGGTCCCCTCCAGCCCTACGTCTCTGTGATTCTGTGACTACTTATTCGTAACACTGTTTGTATTGGGACTCTCTTCCTTGATGGAAGTGTGTCCATTTTTGAACGGAAGTCAACTACATCCTGGTTATTCTTAGACAGCTTTCACAATAACTACTTATTTTTCCAAGTAGTCTATTTAAAATAAAATTTAGGCAGAAATTTGCCATGCTTGTCCTCAGGTGACGCAAACTTTTAGTAATTTATTTATTAAATGACCAGACTATATTGGGCAATTCCCTAAGACATGACCTGTGTCTTTTTTCAGAAGATACAATCTACATCTGATATGACATAAGTAAAGGCTGCCCATTGGAAAAAAAAATGGAGATGAAGGGCACAATGACAAGCATAAGATATGCATTTTGGTAGATTTGTAGTACTTTCTGACTCTTGCATCTCACTGGGCATTATTGAGTGACTTAATATTGGGAAAGAATTTTCTTTCCATTTGTGTGTAGTAGTATACAAAGAACTGAGGTGTGACAGTTTATATATTTGGGGGCTAGATAAAAAAAAAATATATGAACTTAATGATTAGCATTGCTGGCTTGGATTGATTTGGTGGTGAAATACAGGACCATAAAGCCTGTTATCAGTTTTCCTCTAACTTAATATACATTCTATGTATTCATGGATTCAAAATACTTTCTGCCTTATTTTTGCATCCAAAGCAGTTACATCTTTGCCATTTCAAAAACTAACCTTTTGGCTGTGTGCCGGGGGTGAATCCTATTCAAATTTGCTGATGACACTAAGATATGGGGGGGATGTTGGCACACTAGAAGGAAGCATCAGGCTTCAGTCAGACCTAGACAGGCTACAAAGGTGGGCGGATGTGAATAGGATGGGATTCAACACACACAAGTGCAAGGTGATGTACCTGGGGAGGAACAACTGGCACCATACCTACTGGTTGGGGAACTCCCCTCTTGTCAGCACGGAGGCGGAAAAGGATCTTGGAGTTATCATTGACTCCAAGATGAACATGGGCCAGCAGTGAGGGGAGGCAGTCAGGAAGGCCAGCCGTACCTTGTCATGCATCCACAGATGCATCTCAAGCAGGTCCAAGGAGGTGACCCTCCCCCTCTATGCGGCACTGGTCAGGCCGCAGCTGGAGTACTGCATCCAGTTCTGGGTGCCGCACTTCAAGAGGGATGTGGACAGCATGGAGAGGGTCTAGAGGAGGCCCACTCGCATGATCAGGGGACAGCAGGGCAGGCCCTATGAGGAGAGGCTGTGGGACCTGAACCTGTTCAGCCTCCACAAGAGAAAGCTGAGGGGGGATCTAGTGGCCTGTTATAAATTAGTCAGGGGGGATCAGCAGGCATGGGGGGAGTCACTGTTCCCCTGTGCACTGCCAGGAGTGACCAGGAATAATGGTCACAAGCTGGCAGAGGGCAGGTTTAGGCTAGATATCAGGAAGCGCTACTTCACGGTCAGGGCGGCTAGGATCTGGAACCAACTTCCAAGAGAAGTGGTGCAGGCTCCTACCCTGGGGGTTTTTAAGAGGAGGTTGGATGAACATCTTGGTGGGGTCGTTTGACTCCAGTATTATTTCCTGCCATGGCAGGGGGTCGGACTAGATGATCTACTCAGGTCTCTTCCGACCCTAGAAACTATGAATCCCACTGAAATCAGTGGATTTGCTGACCTGCTTATTGTGGGCACGTTTTGTACCACATTCTTACTTAGAGTTTATATAGGACATCTAATTTGGTTTACTTCTAGTTGTGACTAGATACCATCTGGTCTGATGTTCTTACACCATATATTATTTTTTCCTCCTGTACATTGTAAGGAAAAAGTCATCTTAAAAAGTGGCCTAATTTTAAAACCAGGCTACTAAGATGTTTAGTGTAATAAATGACCTGCTTGGTCTTGAAAATGTAGAAGAGATTTGTGTTTCAATTATATTGAAAACCTATTTTTCACTTGTTTTACTTCTATTTTCTTAAAGTGAAATATAAGAGTAGTATTGCAACTCTAGTTTAGTTTGTTACTTCAATTCATTTATACTCTTTTATTTCCTAGGGGTGCCCTTTAACTCCATTGCCTCCAGTTAGCATTGCTATTCGACTTACATATGTTCTTCAGGATTGGTTGCAGTATTTCTGGCCTCAGCAACCACCAGGTAGAAGATTGGTGTTTTTAAAGTGTTTTTAAGTTTGTTTGTGTTTAAGGAAAAGGAGTGTTTTTGTATCTAGCTTAAACAGTGTCTGGGGACTCTGGTGTTAACTCAGGCTGAAGTAAAAGATGAGCTCCAAACCATTCATTGTGATGGCCTGGCTACCCCAATCTTAAAGCCCTATTTAATTAAAAAGTGGGTATGTGGATGGGGTAGTGTTAGGACCTAGCATGACAGTATGAAATGAAGACTTAGTAAAAATTACAAGACTGGTATCCCTTCAGAGTTAGAAGAGTTAAGTATCTGTAGTCTTGTAAACAAAGTTATTCAAATACAGTAAGGAGAGACTTGTTAGGTTTCTGTTTTGTGATAAGTGAACAAATTTATGTGGAAATGACTGTTCATGTAATACAGGACTTTTTCACTGCAAGTTAAATCAGCTTGATCTGCCAGGGTATTTTTAGATCTGTATATGTGTGATGCAGCACCAGGTGCTGTATCACGTGCATTTGTCTAAACATGAAATGTGCAACGGTGTCAAGAAAATGGCACCAGTTGTTTTTGAACTAAAACACATCAAAGGTGTTTTAGTTCAAAAGGGCACTGCTGCCACTTCCCCAGCACTGACGCTCATTTCATCATGTATACAAATGCATGTGACAAAATGCCAGGCATCTTAGCTCACATGTGGAGCAGACTCAATTACTTGAGTCTGCTTTGACTCACTGGATCTCCTTTTCATGCTGTGACATGGTGGTATGTGTATAAATGCCCCCAGTGTTCTCCCTTCTGAGCCAAAGCAATTTTCTACCCTTTTGCCTCTGAACATTTTCTAGCTGTTGCTAGATTCAAGGATAAAGTTATTGGGCTTATTTGGAATTATCTTTTTGCATTGACATCTTGTTGTTTGATTTTTATAAAGATATTTAATAATTTTGATTCTAAAACTTCTCTCTTTACTTGTATTTAATTATTTTGACCTAAGGAATTTCAGATGTAGAAAATAAAGGGACATTGGGCAAATCTAGATGTGCAGCTAGTATGTCTCATTAAACTCTGGCTCAGTTTGCGCCTGACTCAGCTGTTCTGAGGCCCAGCATCTTCACATGCACTTGGGACCACAGCAATTTGAGCCAGGGCAGAGCAGCCCTGGCCTGGCAGCAGAGGGGCTGGCTGGGTTATGAGTGCCCAAATTGTGTAGCTGACCCCCCAAACCTCCTGCAAGCCTGGGGCTGTTCTGTCCTGGCTCAAACTGCTGTGTACCCAGTCATGGTCCACACGTACTTTCTGTGCAGTAAATGACTCTGCCATAAGACAGTATTGCCCACAACAATACGGTCATACAGCAGAGTTAATGTACTGGATCCTAATGTAGACATGCTTTACTGTGGAGTTAATTAGTCAACTGCAGTAAAATGTTAGTGTAGATGTACCCCACGTAAACTTGAACTCTAGTACTAACTTTAAAAAAATGCATTGAAATTAGTTTTAGGTGCTACATCAGTGCTGTTGTACTACTCTCAGTTTTGCGGTTGTATAATCCCACTTTCAAACTCTTAATTGAGTTCTCTCTCCTGTTGCTATGTAGAAAACTGAAGATTGTTTTACATATTTCCATATATAATGTGCAGTGAGAGAAACCTAACTGTAGGTGTATACTACAGACCAGCAGACCAGGGGGAGGAGCTCAATCTGGTGTTTATTTGAGAATCAGCAGAGGCCACGTATGCATGGGACATAGTCGTCATGGGTGACTTCAATTGCTCAGACATCTCTTGAGTGGAACACTTGGCTAAGTCAGATCGGTTATGTTGCTTCCTGACCTGTATTGAAGAGCTCTCTACCTGACTCAGGAAGTGCATGGGCCAATCAGAGGTCGCGCTGTCCTAGACTTGATCTTGGCCAAAGGAGATGATCTGGTAGGTGACGAGAATATAGAGGGGAAAGGTGTGCATGAAGAGTGGTCGTTCTGCAAGGACACTACTCTCAAAGCACAAAAGAAGTCTATTCCCATGAGTAGGAAAGATAGCTGAAGGACTGGTAAGCCCTCTTGACTTAATAGGGACATCACAGTCCTCTTGAAAAAGAAGAAAGGAAGTTTGGGACAGTCCCCAAGGAGGACTATACAACAATGGCCCACACTTGTTGGGAGCAGATTAGAAAGGCTAAGGGGGCAACTGAATTTAAACTAGCAACAGAAATCAAGGACAATAAGAAGTCCTTCTTTAGGTATGTAGGGAACAGGAGGAAAACAAATGAAGCATGAGGCCATTGCTTAACTCAGGACAGCTGGTTACCGACACTCAGGAGAAAACTGAACTCCTGAATGACTACTTTGGTTTGGTATTTCATCAGACTAAGGGGAAAATTATACTAGATAAGGCTCAGAATAGGCTGTTGACCTTGAGCTGGTGTGTGTTCAGTTAGAAAAGTTAGACATTTATAACTCAGGAGGACTGGATGAACTTCACCTGAGAGTGCTGGAAGAGCTGGCTGAAGTCATTGGGGGACCTCTGGCAAAACTCTTCTAAAATTCGTGGCACATGGGGAAGGTCCCTGAAGACTGGAAGAGGGCCAGTGTTGTGCCCATCTTCAAGAAGGGGAGGAGAGAGGACCCTAACAACTAGAGGCCAATTAGCTTAACTTCTATTCCAGGAAAAATCATGGAAAATGTCATCAGCGAGTCTATGTGCAGTACGCTTGCAGAAGGTAGGATTTTAAATGACAGCCAGCATGGCTTTGTTGCGGGCAGGTCTTGTCGTAACAATCTCATCTCCTTCTATGACCAGGTAACTTGCCACCTGGATAAGACATTGGTCGACATTGTACACCTAGACTTCCGAAAGGCCTTTGATCTGGTATCCCATGCTGTTCTCTCAGGAAAATTAGAGGATTGCAGGCTTAACTGCTTGACAGTTAAGTGGGTAGGAAGCTGGCTGTGGGGTAGGACCCAGAGAGTCCTAATGATCAGATCTGTGTCATCCTGGCAGAGTGGCCAGTGGTGGTCCCTCAGGGGTCTATGCTTGGTCCAGTGCTTTTCAACATCTCTATCAATGATTTGGATGTGGGGATGAAGAGTTCACTGTCCAAGTTTGTGGATGACATCAAGTTACGGGGGAGCATGGTCACGCTTGAAAATAGGTTACGGATACAGGCAGACCTAGACAGGCTGGCAAGTTGAGTGGATTGGAACCAGATGAAGTTCAACATTGAGAAGTGTAAAGTGCTCCATCTGGGGATGAACAATCCCCAACATACAGGCTTGGTGGCACCAAACTGACTAGCACCACGACTGAAAGGGACCTAGAGGTAATAATAGACCATAGCATGAACATGAGCCGTCGGTGTGATGCTGTAGCCAGCAGGGCAAACAATATTCTGGCGTGCATCAACCGGTTCATCTCAAGTAAAACCAAGGAAATGATTCTCCCGCTTTACTCAGCATTGGTGAGACTGCAGCTGGAGTACTGCATCTAGTTCTGGGTACCACACTTCAACAAGGACGTGGAAACGCTTGAGAGAATCCAGAGAAGAGCCACCCATATGATCAGAGACTTGCATGGCAAGCCATATGAGGAAAGTCTGAGGGACTTGGGTCTCTTCATCCTAAAAAACAGAAAGCTGAGAGGGGCCTAGTGCAGGGGAACTGGACCCGATGATCTTGCGAGTTCCCTTCCAGCCCCTTACAATTTATGAATCTATGATGCAGGGTTGATAATCGGAAGGCTTAGGTTCTATTCCTGCCTTTGCTGTAGATGTGCATATCAAGGTGGTTAGTGCCTTTTAAAAAAGTCAGACAGATTGAGAGATCTTTGACCCAATGCTTAAATTTTGACGTTTTCCTTGTTTTAAAAATATTTTGGTAATAAATTAATATGTGGGTGAAATAATGTTGTTTTTGAGCTGGTAGCTATAAAACTGAGAGAAAATCTATTTCAAACCCAGACCATTACAGCTGTGATGGGTATGAATGGGAGACAGGTAATTGACTAGCAATGAATCATCTGAAACTTCATGTTACTAATAAAAAGGGTGTTTTGAGAAGAGATCTCTAGCTGTAGGTAGTGCCATTGATTTTTTTTTTAATATATATATATATATATATTATTATCATTATTTTATTTTAATTTTTTTTTGATAGTTTGAACAGTTGAAAATGTCTCAGACTCCAGATGCACACATTATAGGGGACTGACTTCATGGTCTATTATAATCTACTTGATTCCTTCTAAATTCTTCATTGCACATATGTTAATGACTGTCTCTCCCTTTTAATGGTCTTGATGTTCCACCAGTCAGGCTAGCCTTTCTTCTGCAATTCTGCTGCTGCTTAGTTGCTCCTGGTAATGTAGCTCCAATTTAAGGCCTTGCAAACTGTTTTTATTTAATCCTAATAAAGTTATACTTCTTTTTGCATCAGTCAAACTGAATAATAGGCCCTAAGCCCCTAGTATATTAGTACAGCTTACATTTTTCTTCCGGTAAAAAGAAACTGGATGTCCTATTTGTTATAATGCACCTCACCACATGCTTTGGCTCTTCAAAATCCTGGATCTGCCCATGATCCTACCCATTGCTGTATAGGGTCAGACAAAGGACGACTGCTTTCTTCAAGGTGATTGTTTAGATTCATTGCAGCAGAAAAATGCATTGTGGGCATTATCTTTACTAGGCAGCAACCTATTTATTGTTCTAGTAAACTAACCACTTTTATATCAAGAAAAACATGTTGATCTCTCTTCAGATATAGATGCTCTAGTTGGCGGAGAAGTTGGAGGCCTGGAATTTGGGAAGCTGCCATTTGGTGCCTGTGAGGATCCAATAAGGTAATACTGTGTACAGGAAATTGTGCAGGTTATAATGTAGGCTGGAGGTGCTCAAGAGGGAAAATGAAAGTTATTTTATAACTAATTTTATATGGAGTTGGGCTGGCCAGCACCTTGCTGTGTCACAATATACTGAAGATAAAAGGCCTCACAGTTTAAATACTGAACAGAAACAATATAGTGTATCGTAAGGATTTACAAATACCTGATATTGGACCATTTACAGTAAAACTATTTTCATTTCTAATTTTTTATGACAATCCCATAACACATGGACATTTTGATGCAACATAATGTCCTATAAACATTTTTACAGCTTTATATTTATCAGTCAAGTCTTAACATCATCACTTTTGTGCCAAACCATACTATAGCTGCAGATGATTAAGTTTTTAAAGATGATGTGACCATATGCAAAGAATCAGACATAGGCCCCTGCTACACATTACATATATTACACAATTAACTCGTTAATCATGCAATAAATTCAGACTGGACAGACATATGAAGTAAGACTGGCCACTGCTCCTGGGAGAGCAGCAACTGTTCCAGGAGAAACTGAATATCAGGAGCACGGTAACTTGATTTCTCTGTCTTGCCCTTTGATGAAATTCTGCCGAGGGTCTGTTGCAGTCCCCCCCGCCCCCCGCTTTAGTTGATGGAAAAAGTTTCCATTCATCTTTTTTTCTGACCACATTCTGGTTTACCTTCCCAGTAAGTTGGACACTAAGATTTTCACACATATTAAAGGAATCCCACAATATTCCCTGAGTGTAAAGGAAGTGGGAAAGAACTATGTATGCCTTATAATAGTTATAATACTTAGTACATTCAAGAAGGGCGTGTAAATACCACAGTAATGAACATACACCTAGGAATCAAAAGAACAGTTATACTTTGTGGAATATATCATCTTATTTGAGTTAAAAATGCATCTTAATTTTTTTCCTTCCTTGAAGTAAATTAATTGCTAATGTATAGTTAAATAACATAATAAAAAACCTCAAATTGGATTGCCTCATTAGTCTTGTATAAAAATGTTGATCATCTCTTGCATCATATTTGGTGTTTTTATTGGGCTAAGCCCTAGAGGGTGATTTTTCAGAAACATAAATCAAAAGCAGTCAGGGATGTAACATCCCTTGAATTTCAGTAAAAGGTAAGTACCCACCAACACTTATGTCTTTTGAAAATATCTGAAGGCTCTTAGAACACCTTTTTAATATAATTTATCCCAGATTTTTAAATCTTGTTTTGTTGTTTTCAGTGAGCTCCATTTAGCAACCACATGGCCTCATCTAACAGAAGGTATCATTGTGGATAATGATGTTTATTCGTAAGTATGTCTCTTTTGTAAGTATGTAAATTCATAAATGTTTAGATGTCTTCTTTCTTCATCCATTAACAACTTACATCATCATAATGGCATCAAGAGCTTAACAGTCTAATGGATTTTGTTCAGGTTTTTTTTTTTTTGTGTTTTAATCCCCTAGATAAATGCATAACTCAGCTGTGAGCACCTGCATTTAAAAGAAAAAGTTATGAAAAAATTGTAAATGCTTATTGGGAAAGCCCATTGTATATTGGTCACAGCACACTAGTGCATGTATTTCTATCTGCGAAGACTTGTTTTTAAGGTTTTCATTCGATTCTTTTATTTTTCATAAACTTTGGATATGATGGCAGCCTAGTCTTGAGAGGAAGGGATATACATTAATGTGAAGTTAGGAAGTAAAAGGAGATATTTTATTCTGTAGTGTCAGCTCTGCTTCTGCTGCACCTAAGAGACATGGGTCACCACTATGTACTCATTTCTCTTACAAAAGAATACTAAGCATGTTAACAAGTAATTGTATTAATGGACCTGTAGCAATTGGTTCCACATCTTGGAAAACTAAGGGTGAAAATATGTATAGAGAATTGAATTTCTTCAACAACACTTAAAGAAAAACATTCTAGAGATTCTAGATTTACATAATACTTATTTCTTTTCTGACTTTTAATAGACAAATGCACAAAAACAAGAAAACAGCCTTTCATCTGTTAAGTTTTTTTCACGCCTGAATTCACAAAGTTCTTTTTATGTCACTTTCTTCCTTGTAGCAACCAATTCTGAGGTCCAAAACAGAAGCTATATAAATGACTTCTGTAATTTAGGTTGGCTGATGTTGTTGCTGTCTTTAGATGTGCTTTTGTAGTGCTACAAATGTTGCTGCATTTTGAAGTGTTACACAAACTTAGCATTATATGGGGTGGGCAGATTTGTAGATCCCCTGGAGAAAGAGTGCCGCAAAATTGCCACAGCGACATTCAGTTTTCTCCAGCTAGGAGCCGACAGTGCCATGGGGTGAACAAACCCCTGCTACTCCTTCCCTTTCTTCCCCACCACACACCTGTGGCATGTAGGGGTGGGTGAGGAGAGCTGCAGAGAATAGGGTTAGCAATAAGCTTTGATACCTCTGGCCGTTGCAGCAGCTCTCCTCATGCCTCCTCCCACCCACCTTTGCAGAGGTACGGGGGCTGGCATTGACTGTGCTGTCCTTCACACTCTCCCTCCTTCCACACTTGTTGCAGGGATGGAAGGGGAGACCAGGGCGCTGGGATGGTGGGGGGGGGGACAAGGGGACTGAGAACCCCCCTGTAATACTACAGTGTGCTGTATGTTACATGTGGCACTGAAAAACAGGGAAGTTGAAGTCCCCCATGATGACCGTGCATTGGGAGCATGTGGCCTCAACCAGTTCCCTGTTGAATTCCCAATCTAGTTCTTCCTTTTGGTGGGGAGGTCTACTCCTACAAGTGTCACCCTCCCCATGTTCTCCTCGTATCTTGACCCAGAGGGCCTCAAGACACCTTTCCTGAAATGACTGGCAAGCTGCTGCGTGGGATAAGTAAACACAGCAGCAGCCACCTGAAGCCTTATAACTCTGGGAAGTAGCGTTATGTGGTCAGGGCCAGAGTGACTGGACAGATTTCAGAGGGGCAGGAATTGGGGCCAAAGCAGTGTGGGATGCCTGGAAACCTGACTGGTCCACCTGCCCCATGAGAATATTGTGGGACCTACTATATCAGTATCTGTTGTGATAATGCAGGACAAACTGCTAGTAGGTCTTGTGCAAAAATTTCTGGGGATTTATCTCATGATGATGAGTGGTGTCATCCCTGCCCCTCCCACCCCCGAGATGTCTTGTGTAGTACACATGCCACAGTTTGGGAACCCTTGCCCTAGATCATACCTTTAAGTAACACAAAAGAATTTGATTACTTGTAGTATACATCCTGCCCTGATACTGGTGGTGACGAAATGAAACACAATTTTTGTTTTTTAGTGATTTGGATCCTATTCAAGCACCACAGTGGTCTGTGAGGGTCAGAAAAGCAGATAATCCTCAGTGTTTGTTGGGTAAGACACCAGGATTCTTTACCACCTTCTGCATTGAGGCTGTTGTGATGAAATCAAAGTTAAAGAGAGAAGTCTCTCCTAATCCCTTGTGATTCTGAATGTTTCTTGATTTTTTTTTTTTTTGATTTTTTTTTTTAACACTTCAGCATAGTCCAGCTAGCTTCTGAATAGACTTCATGTTAGGTTGTCTTTCAAGCCCTGCATTCATCCAAAAAAAAGTTTCTTTAGTAGTCATGTCGTCATTACCAGACTTCATCAGTTTTTGGCTAAAGTTCATGACCTGGTTTTGTTTTGTAATGTGCTACATTGTATACAGCAGGACTGGGCAGCCTGCAGGGCCTGGAGCTCCCCACAGGTCCAGAAATTTGGCAGCTGAGGAGCAGTGTCACTGCTCCCCTGCTGCCAGATTTCCAGGTATGTTGTCAGGGGCCATATTGGGTCTGTGGGCCAGGGGTTGAGTACCCATGCTCTAAGAGATGGCCTCTTCTGGTGCCATCCTCAGATTGAGATAGAGGAGCTCATCTACTTGATAGCCCCTTTGGTTTCTAAACCAAGGTGGCATGGTGTTCTTTGTGCGTGGTTTTTAACTTGGGAACTCACTTTGAAAGCTGACTCTGTGTCTGAGCTTTGGGCTATGATAGAAAATTTGAGATCCATTAAATGGAATACGGCTGACTGATCTCTAGTTGGCTTTGGGTAACTCTTATTACATTTTAACATACAGTTTTAGAACACGTGCTTTAAGAATTTGAAACACAAATTTTTGCTTTTTCCCCAAGGAAGCATCCGGGGACAATAGGGCAGACCCTACAATGAAAGACTGCAGGGACCTAAACCTGTTCAGCCTTCACAAGAGAAGGCTGAGGGGGGACCTGATGACTGTCTATAAACTCACTAGGGGGGACCAGAAGGGTCTGGGGGAGACTCTGTTTCCCCTAGCGCCCCCTGGCATAACAAGGAATAATGGACACAAATTATTGGAGAGTAGGTTTAGATTAGACATCTGCAAGAACTACTTCACAGTTAGGGCAGCTAGGAGCTGGAACCAACTTCCAAGGGAAGTGGTGCTGGCTCCTACCCTGGGGGTCTTTAAGAGGAGGCTTGATGCCTACCTGGCTGGATTCATTTGAGCCCAGTTTTTCTCCTGCCCAGGCGGGGGTCCGGACTTGAAGATCTACAAGGTCCCTTCCGACCCGACTTCTATGATTCTACGATAACTGTTTTTCTTGAAATGACTAGCAGTGACTAAAGACATTTTTCCACAATGTTTGTAGGTGACTTTCTTACTGAATTTTTCAAACTTTGTCGTCGGAAAGAGTCAACCGATGAAATTCTTGGAAGATCTGCATTTGAAGAAGATGGAAAAGGTAGAAAATAAAATCTCCTAATTTTTGAATAACAAGGCTTATTTGTGTTAGTTGTATCACTTTTCCATTCTGCTATTTTATGTGTTCCTGACTTCAGCTTCATCACTGGTTTATAAGTCTGAGCAGGTTGTGTTGAGTTGAACAAGTAGCAGTTAATGATCTATGCTAGCATTTTCTCAGAAACCCCAGAGCTCCCTTGCTTCACAGCCAGTAATTTGGGAAACAAAATCTTTTAGTGTTTGGGTCTCATCATTCTATTTCCCTTTTGTGTCTGGATCAAGGGTTATTTTTATTTGAAGTTGGACACGTGGTACTTTTTCATTGGCAAAATGTTCCTGTTTGTTCAGTCTGATTTTTCACCTTCTCTGCTTCTCATACTAGTTCACTTCTGTTTTTTAATTTCTTGTTTTGAGAGCAAGACATTGTCTCCTTAATTTGTATATCTTGGGCCAGCATTTTCCAACCGGTATGCTGCAGCATGTCTAGGTATGCCACGCCCCCTGCTGGCTGGAGCCACGCCCCTCGTCTGTTGCTGCCACAGATACACAGACAAATGGTGGGCATGGCTCCAGTGATTTGCATCTACGCACTGCGGACAGCTGTGCCATCACCCCTCTGCTCGCTTCCCTCCCCCCTGCTCCACATTCGTCCAGTGTGCTGTGGGATGGGAGAGACGTGGTAATTGTGCTGCTGGGACCAAAAGGTTGGGAAATGCTGTATTGGGCACTACAATAACTTGGGAATTAGGCAGAAAGGGCAGCTGTACATGAGCAGTGAGGGTGCCCTGACATGCTATAAATACAGTGCATCAGAGCAGACTCGATTAATTGAGTCTGCTGGAGCATTCCAGTAGACTCCAATGTCTCATGTATCAGTGTCCTCACACTTAAAAATGGCGATGGGGGTGCTTTAACTAAAGCTGATGGAACAAACTTTAGTTAAAGCGACCCTGCCACCATTTTGAAGTGCAGGGACATTGATACATGAGATGCTCCGGGCACTTTAATTAAAGTGGCTCTCAGATCCACTCTAATTAAAGTGCCCCTCCAACTCCCAGAGCACATATGTATAGACACCCTAAGTGGCAAGATGTTAGAAGCACAGTCAACCCAGCTTCATCTTCAATCTGGAAAAAGCAAGGACGCCTTCTAGGTAGTTTCTGCTTTGTAGTTGACTCTGCCTTTTAATTTTGTTGGTTCCACATCTGAAACTGTAGCATTATACAGGTTACCAGGTTGATTAGATTTCAGATACAAAATAAAAAATACAGATATTGAAAATAAGTCTGAACTTGTTCTCTAATGTTTTATTAATTCTGTAGAGGCTGCTGATATCAGCCATGCTTTGTCAAAGCTCACAGAACCAGCCCCAGTCCCAATCCATAAATTATCAGTCACAAACATGGTTCACAGTGCAAAGAAAAAAATTCGCAAACACCGTGGTATAGATGAATCGCCATTAAATAACGAAGTCCTCAATGCTATTCTGCTGGTAAGCAAGCTGTTCATGTGTATTATTGTATACATTTGTTTTTCTTCCCCCTGTTTGGGACTTACAAAACTATTAAAGTAATAGTTTATCACGAGAGAAATAATGACGTAATGCCATTTGACTGTAGAAGTCTGTTTGTTTAAAAACAGAATGAAGTAGCCTCCACACTATAATTACACTTTTGTAATTTGAGAAGTTGACAGTAGCATTTTACTGTAACTATACCAAGAAAATAGATGTGGGGAGAAATGGGAAAAACGCACAAAATCAACATGGTATTTTTCCCCCCTAAGTTCTTATTCCCTGATGCTGCTGACAAACTAACAGATGGATCTGAAACCAGGCCTACTTCTTCAGCAGGAAGCAATCCTCCTCCAGAGTGTGAAGAATATGTAAGTTTAACAGAAGTTCATAGTTGCAGTATCAAAAGTGAGGGTAATTTTTGTTGGGGGGTGGATTAGAAATCTCTTAACATGCTTTAAGATTGTTTAAGATTTAGCCTTATGCATTTTTCTTTTCCATAACAGTTTTTGTAAGAGATGTTTTTCAGACTGAGCTCTTTGTCAGTTTGCATTGTTTAATATTGAAAGCTTAAAAGCCCAGTTATATTCCTGACTGGCCAGCAGAGTTTTCTACTCATTGTCTTCTCCAAAACTGTTGACAGTTTGTCTTTTTTTAATGATTTGAGAATATTTAGAATAGGTTTTATTTAATAAGAATTCTTTAGAATCTTGATCTCTGTATGTCCCACACTAATTTCACAATAACTTCAATTTCTGCAGACTTGAGAGGTCAGCAGTACCCTCATGGGGACCATGTAAATACTGTGATAGTTTCGTGATGTCAAATGTCAGTGCTTCCTAATTTTTCTTATTTATTTCTTTGTGTGTTTATTTCTTTTTATGTAGAATCTTTTCAGTCAGTTCAAATCGGCTCCTTCAGATAGTCTGACCTACAAGCTAGCTTTATGTCTTTGTATGATTAACTTCTACCATGGAGGGGTAAAAGGAGTGGTCCATCTCTGGCAAGAATTTGTGCTAGAAATGCGCTACAGATGGGAGAACAACTACCTTATTCCGGGGTAAGAGATTCCATTGGCCCATGATCAGAAATGTTCATAGTTGGGATAAACCTGTTTAAAATATGCTTTGAGTTTCCCGTCTCTGTCTCCTGATTGCAAAAGCGATTTTAGCTATACTTTCTGAATTATTGCCCTTTTACTGCTTTTCTTCCTCTTATCTTCAAGGGAAGAAACATAGGGGATGAGGAGAGGAAGGGTCTCTCTACTACAAAACAAAAATGCAAATATTAATCTTTTGTTAGGTTGGCTAGTGGCCCTCCAGATCTGAGATGCTGTCTGCTGCACCAGAAGCTTCAGGTTAGTATTGGGAAGAACTATGTTTGTTTCTTTCCTCAAAATAGAGTAACATGTTTAACCAGTAATTTTTTTAACACACACAGTTCAGTATGTGGTTTCCCCCAACACACATTGTTAGTTTTCCACATTATTTTGCTTGTGGTTAGTGGTCACTTTATCCTAAGAGCTGGTAAAATAGGAATGTTTTTCCATATTAATTGTACTGCAGTTTTTACCTGTTAGAGCTGAGATAATATTTTTGCTGCTTTTATAGCACATAGTGCAGCTTAAAAGGCATTGTTCTCATTACAGAAGCCATTAGTGGACAGCTGCTATTGCACTAGAAATTAATTGTTAATTTTAACTTTCTAGATGTTAAATTGTTGTATCGAAAGGAAAAAAGCAAGGGATGAGGGAAAAAAGGCAAATATTGCTGACCGTTCCCCTGGTGGTTCTTCTGGTGATATTGGAAAAGCAGCAGACCACTCTGGCGGAGACTATCAGAAGGAGACTGATAAGGAAAAAGAAGTTGGGAAATCTTGGGAATCGTGGAGTGACAGTGAAGAAGAGTTTTTTGAATGCCTCAGTGACACAGATGATCTGAAAGGAAATGGGCAGGAGAATGGAAAGAAAGGGGGATCAAAAGAAGGTGGCAAAGAATTCACCAACTTTAAACCAGAAGGTCGTCTACATCAACATGGAAAACTGACCCTGCTGCATCCTGGAGAACCGCTCTACATTCCAGTAACCCAGGTTAGAAAGTTGTAGTGCGTGTGTGCGAGAGTGAGAAACCACTTGTTTTCTGTAAATACTTCCCTGTCGTTGGGGCTGACTGCATCACTTCCCATTTAACACTGCCCGGGATTCAGTTATAGAAGGGGTGTCCAACCTTGTTGTATGTGGAGCCGGATCATGAACTTTTTATCACTCAGTGGGCCGGCAGGAGCAGGCGCTCGCATAGCCTGTCCAGTCCGGCCGCAGCTTGGGGGCGCAAGGGTCAAGGGGTGCTGCCTGACCCTGCCGTGTCCTCCCTGCTACCTGGGCGGCCTTGAGGATGCTCCCACACCTGTGCACCTGGGCTCAGCAGCCAGGGGGACATGTGGGGACTCTACAGGGGGGTGCGGGATGTGCAGAGACACCCCCCTGCTCCTTCTCCCTCAGGGCAGACCGAGCCCAAGTGGCACGGGGCTCTCCCTACCCGGGGCCTGCGACTCACCACCCCCAGCGCGATGTCTGTGGGTGTGGGGGGATGCAGGGAGGCGGGAGCGGTGCTGGCTTCCCACCCCGACAGCCACACAGCAGCTGCGGTAGCAGCATCTCCCGTGGGCCCAGCCACAGCATCCCTCTGTGCCGGCAGCCGCGCCCCCTGTGCCCACCCGCCTGCCCACTGCACTGTGACCTGCTCCAGCCCACGCGGCTGGCAGGGACCGGCATAGGGTGGGGCCGGCATGCAAATGGAGAAGGGATGGGCAGGGCTAGGAACAGAAACCCTGCAATGTGGGAGAGGGGAGGAGCTGGCATGCAAATGAGGAAGGGACACTGTGAAATGAGGGGGTAGGGGAGAAGCTGACACAGTGCGTGTGGAAACCTTGTCCCTTCCTCAGCTCTTCAGCAGCCATTAGGAAGCTGCCGAGGGGTTGGGGGAGGGACAAGGGGTTCCTGTCGCAGCACTGCAGGCCATGGAAAATGGGTCGGCGGGCAGCATGGCAGACAAGCCTGTATTATAGTCTATTATAAGGCCCTATTTTCAACTTAATATTTTTGTTACAAGTTGTCCTACAAGCAGCAGCATTTTCTTACACAGTCCTGATCCTTTTCTACAGAATTCTGATTCTTCCTCCAAACGTGTACCTTCAGTGTGCTGAAGGGAGCAATGTTCTCCTATATGATAAAAATACACACGTAACTGAAATGTTTTGTAAGTTGCCTGGGTATTGCGCATTAATTCTCTTTACTGTTTTGAAGGGCAGTCATCATAATGTCTTGGGAGAACTGCTTTTTATTTTCATAATCATGCACTTTTACAATCTGTATGACCATGATTGGTGGTTTGGCTCAGTTAATGGTTTCTTTGTGTTGACAGGACTTAGTGTAGGCAACACACGAGTAACTAAAATTTAACTTTGCAGTGAAAACAGCCCTGAAATCTAAAAAATATCCAAAAATCTGCAATTTATTCAAATTTTGCTCAAAATCAGAATGGGAGGTGTATATTTAAAAGAAAGAACACTTGGCACGGTCTTCCTATTAAACTTATGGTTTTCTATATTGAAGTAACCTGTTGTCTCCAGATTTGTCTAACGTAACAGAGCAATATTCCTGTTAGCCCACGGTTTATCATGTTGCAGATCTCTTTTTCTGGTTGCATTATCTATATTACATTACCATATCCATTAGTCCACTTGTATGTTTGCTGTCAAGATCTAATAATGCCTGTGAGACGATCACAAGTGGAAATGAATGTCATCTCATCTCTCTGTCTGTAGGAGAGGCCCAGAATGAGAGAGAGTGGTATGTGCTGGCTTTGCCGTAATTTGCCTTTCCTTGCAGTATATATCAACAAAAGTTTTGAGAGAGAGATGTTCTGGGTTGCGTTGTTCCAAGACTGCCAGTGAAGGGGCTCATTAGGACCACGGACTTAATGTACTTCTGAACACACTGTCCATTTTCAGAAGTGATTTAAATCTTGGGGACTTTGATAACATTAAAAAATGTTCAAATTCATGATCTGAAGCCTGCTTGTACCTTCCACATCTATTCACATGTTTATTTGAAATGAAAATGTTTTCTTTAAATAAATATTCTGCCTAACGTCACGGTGAGTTAAAAATGCTCAAATGTTGCCTTCAATGTAGTTTTCATTCAGAAAACCTATAATCTTTTGCTACATTATGCCTACTTCTTCAGATAGTCCTAGCACATTTCTTATTAATAACATTAAATAAGAATTTATGACCAAAATATTGGGTCAGCTTTCCCTCCTGTCTTCATTTCCCAGCTTCTGACACCAGTTTCAGGGAGTAGGTGTCCTAGACCCTCTCCTTTCAAAGTGCAGTTAGCAGCAAGTGAGAGTGCATGAAATTCCATGTCAAGTGATGATTAGGGAGGAGTGAAATGAGAAGCAGGGGTGCTGTGGAGTAAGGAAGAGTAGTGTAAGAAGGCAGTAGCTGAAGTCAGACGTGACTGAGATACAGACTAGCTTTTCTTTGGTTCTTGATGAACTGTAGCGAAACAATAATTTATTACTTAGTACCACGTTGCTACAAGTGATTGCACCCGTACAGTGTCATCAGTTAATCTTATGCTAATTGCATCGACTGAAAAAGCCTCTACCCACAAACTAATTTAAACTGTCCTTTCATGGATGTGCTCTACTGCTTGGTAATAAGTATGCATAAGTATACAAGTCACTTGGTGTTTAGCCATAAAATTCAGTTTGTTTGACCATTGTTGTGTTTCTAAGCTACTTTTGTTAAACGATAAGCTTTGACTTCCTCTTCTCTGAATTCTTTTATAAACAGTGGATCTTATAATTGCTGAACACATAAGCTAACAGCTTATCTACCCTTTGTGGTGCTTTCTTTCTTTCCTTTTGAATCAGAAGTGTCCAGGAGAGACTGACTGTAAATGTTTGTTATCTTCTGTTGCAGGAACCAGCACCCATGACAGAAGATCTGCTAGAAGAGCAGTCTGAAGTACTAGCTAAACTGGGGACATCAGCAGAAGGAGCTCACCTTCGGGCACGGATGCAGAGTGCTTGCTTGCTGTCGGATATGGAGTCTTTTAAGGTATGTGCTGTTTGCAGATTCTCTGGGATCATTTTGACATGGGCAAGCTGAGTTGATCAAGATGAGCAGTTTGAAGGATCTCCTGATAGCCAGTGGGAGAAAACACCTAACGTTTTTCCCCTTGAATAACATTATTCAGATATTTCAAAATATAAAAAGCTTTTAGGTGTTAAGGTCTTAAAATTGAAATTTAAAATAAAAATATTAAAATATAAAACGTGCAGCACTTTACACCCAAGAAACTTAAAATATAAACAGACCAGCTTTTATATAAAGCATCTGGAATTTTTCTGAGACATGTTACCTGTCTTTTTTTTCTAGAAGAAGAAACTAAAGTGATTCATTTCAGGGTTTCTGCATGCTCATGCTCTACCAATAGAAGATCGTAATAATGGGTCCAAAGTCTGTCCTGGCAGCTTTTTCTCAGTTTTACTGAAGTCTGTCTTTCCCTATAAGAGAGAAAAATAACAAAGCAGTTATTTAACTTTGTTCAGGTTTTCCTGAGTACACCTTTTAACTTTGTCTGGAGTTTTCTGATCAGATGGAAATGGGAAATCTTTTACCTGATTACTGGAATACTTAAAAATTATAAGTAGAAAAGGGGAAGATTGTGGATTTGTGTGGGTTCATAAGAAACAGCTTTCTTTAGCAAGTAGAAGAAGGTATTAAGGGTTAGATTTTGTTTACTATTCTGCCACTGACTTGCTATGATATGTATAAATCACCTAATTCCTTTGCCTCAGTTTCCCATTTGAAAGGAACACTGTATAAGTTCTGGACATTAGTGTTCAAGAACGTATTACACTATCATTATCAGAATACAGTTGTACCAGTATAGGGGAATGATAACCAGCATGTGGTAGGTGTCTGTAACACTTCATGGATCACTTCTGTAGTACAGGCAGTTTCAAAACCTAAAGTAGGAATGTAAAATTAATGACTCAGAGGAAGCATGGGGCACATTTTATTTTGCCAAGGTTTCTTGCATAAACAACTCTGCTTCCTTCTTTGTTAGATTACTGACAGTGCAAATTGTAGAAAATAAAAGGAGCAGAAAGAAATTGTGCCATATAATCCATGAGGTTTTTTATTTTTGGGGGATGGTTCTGGCTTGTAAAAGAAGTAGACCCACAAATGGGTGATTGACTAGAACTATAGTGTGTCTTATTCCTAGTTCTGTGCTTTGTCCATGAAACTGCATTGCCTTGCTAATTAGTCTGTACTTGGGGGAGATGGGGGTAGGGAATTACTGTAATAAATACATTTTACATTTTTCTTCCATTCTAGGCAGCTAATCCTGGCTGTTGGCTGGAGGATTTTGTGAGGTGGTATTCTCCCCGAGATTATATTGAAGAGGAAGTGGTTGATGAAAAGGGGAATGTGGTAATTAAGGGTGAGCTGAGTGCTCGTATGAAGATTCCTAGCAACATGTGGGTAGAGGCTTGGGAGACAGCAAAGCCAGTTCCAGCCCGGAGGCAGAAGCGACTTTTTGATGACACTAGAGAGGCAGAGAAGGTAAAAACCTGCTTTTTAGCGATACCTGGTTTGTGATGCCTGTTACCAGTCGTGTCACTGTTTGTGTTACAGAACAGATAGATAGTTCTCATTACATGTCTGTATTACTATTTAAAAACCACAGTGGCTGTTAAACTGTTACTTGAATGCCTTAGCCTACTGAAGATAACATCATAGCATAATAGAGGTCGGTCAGTATAATGGCATCATAAAAGAATGTCTTTCTGGAAGTTGAAAGACAATAGCTGCTTTCTAAA
Source organism: Crocodylus siamensis (assembly GCF_052110815.1). NCBI lineage: Eukaryota > Metazoa > Chordata > Crocodylia > Crocodylidae > Crocodylus > Crocodylus siamensis. The sequence continues at coordinate 230,682,329 of NC_143398.1, read as the reverse complement.
AGCTGAACAGTAATGTATCATATTATTTTTTGACATGCTGTAGGTGCTTCACTATTTTGCTGTTCAGAAACCAGCTGACCTTGCAAGGCATCTTTTGCCTTGTGTCATTCATGCAGCTGTACTCAAGGTAAAGGAGGAAGGTAAATAAAGTTTAATAAGTAGTTAAAATGTTTTAGAAGCAAAGATGATATCATGACTGACTCTTTCCTTCTTTTTTGTAACAGAAACTCTGGAAGATATCTCTTCAGTGAAGAAGATTATTAAGCAGATAATATCTCATTCCAGTAAAATTTTACGATTTCCAAACCCAGAGGACAAAAAATTAGAAGTAAGCCTCTCATGTTGGCCAAGGAGGAACTTGGTAGTACTGTTTGTAGGAGTGATTAACTGTTTTTGGGTTGTTTTTTTTTTAACCTCTGACAGGAGATCATTGCTCAGATTATGAGTGTGGAAGCTATCATTGCTAGGGCAAGGTCGCTGAAAGCAAAATTTGGGATAGAGAAATGTGAACAGGAGGAGGAAAAAGAAGATCTACAAAGGTGATTGGTACTTTACTAACTTATTCTCCTGGGTATTTTTTATTTCATGGCTTAGATTGTAATAGTGAAAATGCTGATTCCCTCTATACCACCTCACACCACATGAGGGAAACGGAGAATAAAATTCCATAGGAAGAACCATTTCTAGAGGTTAGCTGTATTGGGCATTTGGGATGTTGGTATCTATATGTACTTTAATTTCTGGTACAGAGTATTTTAATGCAAGCAACATAATAAGAGGATCCAAATAACCCTACTCCAAGTCATTCATTTGTTGAACTTGAAGTTTGAGATCTGCTAATGAAAAGTACAGTAATGGTAACTTCTCTACGCAGTGAAGAATGAAATGTCCAAAAGAATGCTTTCCCACTTACTTTCCTTACTAATATGAAGTATCATTGTGTAAGAAAACTAATGAATTAATTAGCCTGTGAATTTGGGTTTTTTCCCCCCGTTGCTCTACCATACACTCTCTGATTACTTATTCTCAGGTTGACTAAACAAAGACTGCTTAAATTTTGGAGCTGACTAACTGGTTACAGCTGAGGAGGTAGCTGTACTCAGAGAGGAATAAGAACTCTTTGCTGGAGCCTTTTGCCCAGTTTACTCTTGCTGCTAGAAAAATCCTCTCACTTTCTGCCTAGAGCTCTTAATGTGTTCATTTCCTCTGCAGCTGATTTCTAACTTTTTGGGAAGTTAAGAGGCACTTGAGGGTAGTGACTTAATAGGTCCGCTAAAAGCTGAATGGGAGGAATGAAGGAATAACTTACTTGATGCCTGTTAGGTTGGAGGGAGTGGACAGAGGTACTGGAGGCGTAAGCTTATTCTTTGGGCACTAGGAGTTAAGGTATTTCAAAACAATATCTTGTGAAGTACTGAAAAGATGGTAAGCTTCTAAACTGGATGATCAGATTTTTGAATATGCATCTTCCAAATGCTGCTCTGGCATTTCCATTCTTATATTCAGGCTAGATGGGGAGCTTTTGTAGTTCCTCTGGTAATGGCTTTTGGGCTTAATGTCAATAAAATGAGAAGAATGGATATAGCTAAGAACTGGGATACTCACATGCTCTCCCTTTCATTACCTTGTGCCACCAGGTTTGTAAATTGTCTTTTGGAGCAGCCAGAAGTGTCAGTTGTTGGCGCAGGAAGAGGACCTGCTGGTAGTATCATTCACAAGCTGTTTGTGAATGCCCAGAGGGTAAGCTGGGTTCTCACTTACTACTTTGTTGCTTAATCTAACAGACACCTGAGTGACCTTCAAGTGCAATGTATCTTGAAATGTGACTGTAATGCCATGGTGAGATTCTGCATTTTTATCCATCTTTTTCAGACCCAAGTCTTCAGTTTTTTTCAGGTTTCAGTTTCCAGCCTTGCATACGCTTGAGCTTTAAGTTCAAATGGGTTTATTTTTATGTATTACCATGTTTACCCGAATTCAGGATGACTCAGAATTTTTAAAATGATGTCCAAGTAATTCAATTCTACACGTGGAAAATGTATAAATTTGTTTTAAATTTCCATGGATAGATAGAATCTAATTATTGGTGGGTCATCTTTTAAAATTATACCTTCCCCTCTCCCCAGCTGCTGCAGTAGGGCAAGCGGCCTGCTTCTTGGCCTGCCTTCTGCCCCCACTCATCGTCCCATCCCCCACTTCGTCCCATCTAGCTGGCCATGCAGTGCACCAGCAGTTGAAGTGGCAGCAGCCAAGGCTGCTGTGTGGCCAGGCTGGAGCTACCTTGTGCTGCGTGCAGCAAGCTGACACTGAGCTATACCTGATGGTTAGCAGCTTGGAGCAGGTGGCTGCTGTGGCTCCGTCTGTGAGCCTGAACCCAGGTCAGGGCTGAAGTCAGAGCCACAGCAGCTGTCTGTCCCCCTCCTCTGCCTTGAACTTGAATCCAAGACCAGGGGCTTTTTTTCCCAGGTTGAATTGTGGGGGAAGAAATCCTGGTTTGGATTTGAGTAAATATATATCAGCATTTCATGAAATCTCTGTAGCTCTCATGTCTCAGTGGATTTCCTCAGGTGTTTGTGATTTGAAATTTTAGGCAGTGCAGAACCAGCTCCATACCTTCTCTTGTGCTGTGCTGGGTTTGTTTGCTTTGCTGGAGTAAAGCAGTCAGAAGTTACTTCAGTTGCTGAAAGTGGGTATCATTCAGTAATGCAAAAGGAAGAGTTCCTAGGGGTAAGGTGTTACTTTTGCGTTCGCGTCTCCTGGTAGAGCTGTGCTTTGTGCCTGTACCTGTGCACTCTGATTTGTGACTACAGCACAGATTTTTAAAAAGCCATGCCCGGGTGTCCTTCAGTGACCGTTTGTTTGATCTTGTTCTTTGTGATATACAAGAGAGGGAAGAACACGCATGAGTTTATCCCGTTCCCTTTCATACCTATGAAGTGTTGTCTCTTTTCTAGGAAATCCTTTAGTTCTGACACTCACTCAATTCTTCCTTCTTAAATTAGCATAGGAATGACTTTTAAAACGTGACTACTTCTTGAGAACTTGCCTTGTTACTGCAGGATCTCTGGTGATGCCGTTTTCTGTCTGAAGAACAATTTTGCAGAATTTAGAGCAAATGAAATTGTATAATTTAGCATAGTGTGGAAATGATGTGCCATTGAAGTGAGTGGATTTTCAACTATAAAGGAACACTAGTTCTTTTATATTGGGAAGTTTGAGTCTGCTTATCTCTGCCCAGCTGGATTTTTTTTACTGGCTGGGCAGCAGGTAGAAGTGCAGGATTAAAACTTGGACAGTCATAGGCCTCATGTTATATACAATAAAGTGTTTTCTTCTTCAGCAGCCGCTAACTTCCTATGGAACTTGGATACTAACTCTCTTTCAGTCTCATATATAATGTTCATATAACAGTTCTCAGTCTTTAACCTCCTTAAAGCAGACTTAATCAAAGCAAGTTCTTCCACCTGTATCTGAGCATCACAAAGTGGAATTTATCATTGGGTAGATGCACAAAGATTATTTTATATTATAGCAACCTTTATCTAAAATTGTTTCAGTAGCAATTTTTCAGTAAACAAGCTGAATTTGACAGACGTGTTCATTAACTCCTGTATAACCTGCAACTGTGTTCCATGTTGTATTGTGTTTTCAGATTGTTCATTATAATAGGTCTCCTGATAAACGTGTTCTTGAATCGGTGCATGCTGGCTTTTTTCTTTTAAACAAACGAGCCTAAAATTTCTGTCTAGCCCATTGTAAGTCATTTCTGACTTGCCTTTGTTTCTATAATTCATTGCTGGTTCTCTTTTCATCCCTTTTCAAGCTGACTGAATCTTCTGATGAGGTAACTAGCTTTTGTCCCTCATTTCCCACTCATCTTCCTAACTTCATATAAATGCGTAGATTAACCTTTTTGCAGCTATATTGCAATAGCCCAACTTTGACATCTACTGTTCACAAATATTAGGCATAACAATTTCAAACTCTTTTTTTTTTTTTAAAAAAATTGGTTTCTGGCTCATCCACTGACTTCAGAAGCTCAGAAGGTGAAAGAAGGGAGACTTTTAAAAAAAGATAGTAATTAAATATTATAACTGAAGGTTAAATATGAGAAGATAATTCTTAAATGCACAGAGCCGAGGTTTTGCACAATATGCTCCATTATATACACAGTGTATTGCTCTTGTGTTAACCGTAGATATTTTTCCTACTCGCTGGTATTGAGAATCGGCAGACATAATCATGATGCTGGCTGTCACGCAGTTCATTTGCTGTGCTGTTGGATGTTAGGAATCCTTCTGGGCTTGTGTATTGCACATTACAGAGCCACCTTAGTCCAGGAGAGGAAGCCAGTTTCTGCCATAGAAGACCTGACCTAGTTTGTGGCACTTTCCTTTCCCTTTTCTTGTGACTCAGGTATTTAGCAGAATTTGCAAATTTGTTGGGATCTGACAGGACTGCACCATGCATGCTTCTTGCTATGGCTTCCAACTTACGACCTCTGGGCTGTTAACCACGTGCTTTAGCACACACCTCACCCCATTAGTGGTACTATTAATACATCAAGCAGAGACTGTTTTTATTTAGGCTTCTGAAGCCCCAGAGAGGACAGGGAGTCCATTGAGCCCTAGACACTGAGATGGCATTTTTATTCCTTGATCCAAGCGGTAAAGGAAGGGTAAAACTGGAGATCCTATACCATTCACACATGGCAGGTTCTTGCATTTGATTGTGTGTAGTATGTTTCTTAACCATCCCAGAGTGTCCTGCTCTGCGTGTTCATGTAGCCTTTCACCGTATTCCCATCCTAATAATAATTTTTTTTTCCCTTTCCAAAATATTTTCTGAACATATGTGTTGAGAATAAGCTGTCCTAATGAAGCTTCTTGCTTTGTTTTAGGTTGCCACAATGACTCCACTCGATGAAGAGCTGAAGAGGTCAGGTTCAGCAGACGAGCGGAGACTGAATTCGGGAGCAGTTGCAGATTTCCCACCACCTGCTGGTCGTGAGGTTATTTTACGTACAACTGTACCCCGACCAGCACCTTACTCTAAGCCACTACCACAGCGTATGTACAGCGTGCTCACTAAAGAAGATTTTCGACTTGCTGGTGCCTTTTCAGCTGATACAACATTCTTCTGACTTTGCAAATTTTAGGTACCTTGTGTGTCTTCGCAAGTGGAACACCATTCATTTCCTTCAAGGAAAATAAACCTTATGGATTGTGCCAGTCAGTCTTTGGAGAATGAGGGGAGAACTTTGTAGTTAGCGATCAAGAATAGCGTTTTTCCCCCAAGGAGAGAGTTGAACTGGTACCCAAGGAAGATGCCAGCACTAAGCCCTACTTCCATGGATTGGAATAGTGCCACAAGGATTTCTGCCCATTTCTCCAGGTGTCTGATTAGAAAATTCCCCTCTTTCTAAAGAAATGTATGTTTTGCGTTAGACATTTTTATGGGCCCTGTGCAAATACTTTAACTGTAATACAGTGTGTGCTGCTTTTCAGTCCTACTCTGCCTAAACATCATTTTATTAGGACTAGTCTGTTTAAAGTTTAATGTGTAAACATTGAATAGATGTATTTTATTATCTGATTCCAAATTCTGGATATTCTGGTGAGTTTCTCACTGAAGTCCAGTGACTGGTTAAAAACTACTTATTGCTTAAATGATATAGTGGAGATTATTGTGATAAAACTCTTTTAACATGCAGCATTTGTCGGAAAAGCTCTTGTGTATATGATGTGTTTTTTTTTCTCCTAAACACCGAATATTTTTGGCTATAACAAGATAATCCTAAAATGCAGATAGCCTTAAACATATCATTCACCATTTTGGATATTCATGTACCTCACTTAATGTGAAGACCAAGGCTGTATGTAAACTACGTGGAAGTAGACGTTTTAAGCAACATCCTGCTGTTTGTAGAAACATCTTTGCCACGTACTGTACAACATGCATCTGTGTTCTTGTTGATCTGCTAATGACAGCACACTGAAACAAATACAAATCACATGCTGTAAACTATCATTTTAATGTATGTGCTGATGTAACAAGTAAAGGATTATTTTAAAGCAACAGCTGAATTTGTGAATAGGAACGGATCATAGCTGCATTACAAATTGAGCTATGAAAATGGTTGTGAAACCAGTTATCATAGTGGAGTAGCTTGAACTTGTAGTTTTCCTTGGAGACAACAATCCTTTACAATTGGCCAGGAACAGGATAACATTTTCAAAATGTTACAGTAATATTTAAACCAGACATGTCTGGTACAGTGATTTGAATGGGGAGCTGATGTTCTCATTTCAAGAATGGCATGTGTTCCACGATAGATGGTGTTGCCCAGTAAAAGATGTATCACTTACATTCCAAACATACTGCTAAATTGGCTCTCCAAAATTGGGGTGAGTGGTAAGCAGAGAAGCTCCCCCTTCCTTCCCCTCCCCCCACAAATTAAAAGCATGGAGATGCTGTAAAATGGCTTCTGCTTCTTTTCCTTCTCTCCCTCTTCTGGACGGAGGGGCAGAGCCTAGGCTTTAGCAGCAGCTAGTTTTTAACCTTTTCCTAGCTGAATTGGAACTCTCCCTCCCTTTCGTTTTCCAGGCAAAAGCAGTCAATTCAGCTGTGAAAAGGTACAAACAGTTGCTCTTGCCTGCATAAGAAAGGGCAGGTGAGTGAGCTGAAGATTAGTCTCTGTCCCTGCTCCAAGTAGCCATGATAGTGGATTTTTTTCATTCTGCCTTCCAGAAAATAATGTGCATCATTTTTTGTGGGGGGTAGGGGAGAGAAAGCATATTGTATGCAGAAAATGCAGCTTGGGGATGGGGGAAGACAATGTATTCTTAACAGGAGGGCTATCTCAACTTGGAACACCCTTCTTGTTCCACAACTCGCTCTTTATGCTGCTCAGAGGATGATTCTTTAGCTTAGCCACACTTGTTCCAGGTGTCTCAAATTTGGTTTTCACCTTACAGCAGAGTGGTTAAGGCTAATGATAGGGACCTAGTTAGGGAACTTTTGGAGGGGTTGGACATGTTTAAATCAGTAGGTCCAGATGCTTTTCACCTGAGGGTGCTGAGGGAATTGGCGGGGGTCCTCGGGGCCCCTGGGATGGCTCTGAGTGCTTGTGGGGCACTGGCCACGTACCAGAGGATTGGAAAAGGGCCAATGTGGTCCCCATTTACAAGAAGGGGAGAAAGGAGGACCCCAGCTATTATAGGCCAGTCTGCCTTACCTTGGTCTTTGGGAAGACCTTTGAGAAAATTATCAAGGAGCACATCTGCAAGGGCCCAGCAGGGGGGTCTTGCTCAGGGGCAACCAACATGGGTTCATTGAGGGCAGGTCCTGCGGTTTCCTTTTATGACCAGGTCCCAAAGTCCTTGGCTGAGGGTGTCAGGGTGGATGTCATCTTCCTGGACTTTAAGAAGGCTTTTGAGATGGTTTCCCACCACATTCTCTTAAAAAAACTTGGTGACTGTGGCATTGCCTACACAGTCAGATGGGTGGCAAATTGGCTAGATGGTTGCACCCAGTGGTGGTGGATGGGTTGTTTTTGACCTGGAGGGATGTGGACAGTGGCGTCCCCCAGGGCTCGGTCCTGGGGCCTGTACTATTCAACATCTTTATCAGCGATCTAGATGTGGGTGTGGAATGCACGCTGTCCAAATTCACTGACGACACCAAGTTGTGGGGTGAGATGGGCACACTGGAGGGGGAGGGGCAGAATCCACCTAGTTCTAGACAAATTACAGAGGTGGGCAGATGAGAATAGGATGGAATTCATGCAAGGTGCTGCATCTAGGGAGAAGGAACCAGCAACATACCTACAGTCTGGGGAACACCCTTCTTGTCAACATGGTGGCATTGTTGACTCCAGGATGAACATGAGCTGCCAGTGTGAGGAAGCGGTCAGTACAGCTACCCGCACCTTGTCGTGTATCCACAGATGCATCACAAGCGGGGCCAGAGAGGTGATCCTTCCCCTCTATGCAGCATTGGTCAGGCCACAGGTGGAGTACTGCATCCAGTTCTGGGTGCTGCACTTCAAGAGGGATGTGGCTAGCACTGAGAGGGTCCAGAGGAGGGCCACCCACATGGCCAAGGGGCAGGCCCTATGAAGACAGGCTAAAGGGCCTGAACCTATTCAGCCTCCACAAGAGAAGGCTGAGAGGGGATCTGGTGGCCGTTTACAAACTAACCAGGGGGGACCAGTGGGAATGGGGGGAAGCTCTGTTTCCCCGGGCACCACCCGGGGTTACTAGGAATAATGGCCACAGATTGTTCGAGAAGGTTCAGGCTGGACATCAGGAGACATCACTTCACAGTTAGGGCTGCCAGGCTCTGGAATGACTCCCAAGGGAGGTGGTGCTCTCTCCTACCTTGGGGGTCTTCAAGAGGAGGCTGGACAGATGTTTGGCTGGGCCGATATGACCACAGCACCCATTCCTGCCTGGGGCAAGGGGTCAGACCTGATGATCTGTTTAGGTCCCTTCTGACCCTAAGTATTATGATAATGCAGACGTGCCTACACTAGGTATCACTCAGCAACTGTGCTTGGTGCCAACAGAAAATTGTTAAACTACATCTGGAAAGGTTTCCAAAACCAAAGCATTTCTTGTTGATAAATCTTCAGTATGGCCCAGCATAGCATCTCTTCTTGGTTTAAGGTTCTCTTTCTACACTAGTATATTTATAGACATCTTCTGCACATGCATTTTAATCCATTTCAGCAGTTTTCTTTGTTATCATGCTTCCTGTATTACCATAATTGTCTAAAAGAAAAAAAGCTTTTGTTAGAATCTGATTGTTACCTCTGCGTGTGCATTTTTTCCTCCTGACTTAATTCTTTATCTGTAAATGCTTCATTACTATTTTGGAATGGCACCAGTAGTGATAGGCAACCAACTTACCACTAACGTGTGTGTGTGTGTGTGTGTGTGTGTGTGTGTAAATATATATATAAAATATGTAAGTAAATAAATATAAGCAGCGGTAGAGGGGGAAGCTTGAAAAACAAGCCACTAAAGAGCCTGAGCCTGAAATGCTTTGTTTTTTATGGCAAGGTTTTAAAAATTATTCTGACAGCTTCCTTTTCAGCTGGTGTCTGTAATTCCTGCTATTTCCTAATGACTTCTTAGTGGAAGAATCATATTTGCAGTGAATGCTGTTGAAAGCAGCTCTATCTTATCCTCCATCCCGAGCACTTTACTTTCATTTAGCTTGGCTGTCTAATCAGGGCTTTGTTCTTACTGAATTGGCTCTGATTAATTTTCTCCCCCCACCCCTCCGCCTTCATCTCACAGTGCTGTTTCCCTTCCTTTTTCTTAGTATCACGTGCTAGCAATCATCCCTCAGTGTCCCTTACCTGGGCCCTTGGGAAGACTTTCGTACTGTCGCTAATCTTGCACATGCATCACAGAAGGCAGCTTTGGGCTGCACCTGCTGCTGGTCATCACCTGTAGCAATGGCTCTCTTTAATGGCTGGAACCAAAACTTACTGTCTCTTCACAAGAAAGTCACAAAGCCCAGAAAAGGCTAAGCTCCTTCCTTTCCCTTCCTGTACTGAATCAGCTGTTTAAAGTTATCAGACATTTAAATGTTTTCCCCTGCCTTCGTAGCTTTTAGTGTGAATATAGTGATGGCCTATTTCTTGTCAGTAAGGTCTTATGCTCTCCCCTAAAGCATGGTAAAGCGCTCATAAGAAGTAGTCTAAATTATTTAGAGACTGGTAGCTTTTAGACTTTTTTTTCTGAGTGATGTCTTTTCCAGTTTTTCTGTTGCTGGTGAGCAAGTGAAATAGGCTCCAGCGGCTTCTGTGTCGGCTTCGGCAGTTCCTTCATTTGATCGTGGATGCTTTTCCATCTGTGCCTTTGAGATGGAGTGGGTGAATATGGTATTTTTCAGAACTAGTCAGTTCAGCTAAATAATCTAAAGAGTTTTATACAGCGGTGTTTTTCTTTAAGGCCTCAGGAGCCCTTTTCTAGTGATACTTAAAATGAAGCTCACTTCCATGGAGACTGGGACCATGACACGATCATGAAAGCTACTCTTTCCACAAGATATTTCAGGATCTTCAAAACTCCACAGAAGGATGCTCCTGGCCGGAGTTATATTAAGAGACAGAGACTGGGGCTCTCAAACAAAGAAATTTGACTGGTGGCTGTAGGGACCCTCAACAGCAACAGCTCTTCCCCATATTGCAGCACTTAGAATTAAATAACTGACCTGCAGGCTTGCCAAGGAAAAGCTGATTTAGCCTCATTAGAAAAGCAAGCCTTTCCAGATTTTGTGTTTCCAGTGTGAGTTTTAGAAGTATATGCACAGTTTTTCAACTCAAAACCAAACTCTCCAGAGCATCTCATTGAAGAGATCTGATTGCTGGAAGTTAAGGGATAAATCTCTGGATCAGCTTTATATGCAGCACTATAGTTTGAATATTCCTGCTAGACAAGTAGAGAAAGGAGAATGAAAACCTTGTGGTCACCTTGGCCGTGGTCACCTCTGCTGTTCCCAGTGCTGTCAAGCCTGTTTATCCTGTGTATGAGAAATATGGACGAGGGGAGATCTACCTTTGGCTACCTCAGTTCTGCAGTTATGGGGAACGTGTCGATTCCAAACAGCGCGATTTCTAAATTTTCCAACATTTACTATCCCTTATGCACAGCTTAACTGGATGGAAAACAGTATGGGTTTATCTGAGCTTCTTGTGCTCACTTCAGTTAGTTGTATATGTTAGCGTAATAGTTTGCTATTGGGCAACTGTAAACAGCAAATCTGATCTTTGGTAAGAGGACTCTCCAACCTTGACCCCATTCTCTGGGTATTAGTGTCCAAGGATTCCTCCATCTTGCAAGGCTGGTATTAATATGATTCTGGGGGACAGATAATAAAAATGAAGAGAATGAGGAGGGTATTTCATGTTTTCATCAGCAAAGCAGCACTCAGTTGTCTGATGGCCCAGTTTGCTTCTTCCCCACCCCCTGTATTACCATAGGAAAGGCAGGAGTAATTCTACTGTCTCGGCATCAACCAGCAAAGATTACAGGCCATCCTTCTGTGAGTGCAGTTACAGATGGTTTGAACTATGCAAAATTCAGTCCAGTGGACTTGACACGTTTCTAGTTCCTTTCCATATAAAAAAGAATTCAGTTTAAATTATCCTGGGTTGTCAGATACTCCAGCCAGGTTCCCTTCTATATGAAAATCTGGTGACAGCCTTAAACCCTCTGCTTCAGTGCTAGTCTGAGCTGACAGTGTCCCAAACACTATAAACTATTGTAGTTATTGCACTGCAATGTTTACCCATCCCCTGCAATTCAGCTGCTCTTATATACCTGCTCTGAGACTGATTGCTACTCATAAGCCTGTCAGCTTAAGACCTTTACAGTTTAGAGAAAATAGTCATTCAATTTATAAGTCAGGATTAAAGTGGATATTAAAAAAGTACAAGTGGCTGAAGAGCTAGGTGGGATTTTGTTCCACAGCTTTCAATAAGACAATATTGCCTATAGCTCAGTTTGGAAAGTTCATAATTTAATTCTATGACAGGCACAAAAGTAGGGATTTTTGCTCCTTACCTCAATAGTTTGCCCTGTATTTCAATCTGGGATAGAATTTAATCACGTATAGCTTGTGCTACGAGTCCACAAGGAGGCTCTACAAGTTTTGGCACTGTCTAGACAGTAGCTTTTCTGTCCTTTTTGTTCTGTTCCTAAGGCATGGGCAGATGAAAAGACAGTCACAACGTACAGACAGGTGGCTGTCAGACACAATAGGTGTTACATTCAAGCTCCCTTCAAGCTAGCTTTTAGGCATGCTGGCAATGTACTCATAATTATTGTGCATCTTAATGCTTGAAGGAACACCTTTACCCTACCTTTCTTTCCTTATCACTCATTAATATCACTCCACATTTAAGTAATGCGAACAAGAGTCAGCCAGAAGCGGGGGGCTCACATCCATGGTACAAGCCACCTCCATGATACTTTCAGCAGGTCACAGCATGCCAGAGTCCATGTGCCCATTAGGGCTGTATGAAGCTCCAGCAGCTGATTCAATTCAGAAATTTGGCCCACTTCAGCGGCCGAATCTGAATCAAATCGAGAGACCCATTAAAAGGTCCAAATAGATTCAGAAGCCTCCGAATCAATCTGGAGAGATTTGGCCATACGCTACACAGGCAGCAGTCCTCAAGGGCACTGGACACAGCTGCCTCCAGCAGGTAAGTCTGTTGTGGAGCAGGGAGGGAAGGAGCTTGGGGGGGTGGGGTAGATCAACGCCCCCACTGCGAGGTGGGGATTGGGGCAGGGACAAGCTGCCCAACTGGGGTGGGGAGGTTGGGGAGGGGGGCTCCTGCCACTGCAAGCTGCCACGCACCACCAGTCCGGGAGCTGCTCTTCCAATGGCTCTTGCTGCCTGTCCAGGAGGGCATGGGAACGGGCGTATGGCCCCGGATCTGCATGCAACAGGTTGGGCTGGGCTGGGCCGTGCTCCGGGAGGCTAGCCCCAGCCACCCGCCGCTGGGCTGTGCTGTGGGACAGGTGGAGCCAGGGCTGTGCTCCAGATGCATAGCCCAGAGCACAGCCCTGGCTCCACCCAGCCTGCAGAGCGCAGTGGAGCAGGGGCTATAGGGGGGGCTACAGCCTGAAATTCCCCACGGCCCCTCCCCGATCCAGATGCATGCGCCTGCCCCATGCCCTGCTGCTACTTGCCCAGTCAGGGCAGTGGGACAAAGCTGTGGTTTGTCCAGGAGGCATGGGGGAGCTGGAGCTGTTTCTGCTGCTGTGCTCCACTTGTCTGAGGTAGCACAGCAGCACTGTCCTGCACCCCCCTGCCCCAGATGGGCAAATGGTAGGAGGGCATAGCCCTGCTCCCAGCACCTTCCACCACCCAGCCAGGCTGGGCAGCCCGCCCCGCACAAATCCGGAGTCACATGCCTGCTCCCATGCCCTCCTAGACGGGCGGTGAGAGCTGCTGGAGGAGCCACCGAAAGAGCAGCTCTGGACTGGAGGTGTGCAGTGGCAGGAGCCCCCCGCTCCCCAAGTCCTGTGCTCCCCCGCAGCTGGGCAGCTTTTCCCAAACCCAGTCCCTCTCTCTCTGTGGAGGCATTGTTCTGCACCCCCCACACCTCTTCCCTCCCCACTCGCCCACCGCAGCAGACTTACCAGCTGTCCCCAGCATTGTGGAGGACTGCTGCCTGTGAAGATTATAGCCAAATCTCTGAATTTGTGCTGAATCAAATCAGGAGAGAGATTCGAATCACTGAATCAAATCACTGTCCCTCCGAATCGGCCAAGCCTGAATCTGAAGCAAATACTTGCTGCTTCGCACAGACTTAGTGCCCATTACAGCTATACTCCATCAACACATGGCTTACCTCAATGGGCTGTTTCAGCAGTAGTTTTTGAACTCTCACTGTATTTAACGTACAACCTTTAGAGGTGCACCAATACGTCAGTCCATATTGGACTGGCACCAATAAAAGGAAAATCGACATAATCAGCAATCGGCTTTTTTTTGACTGATCAATTTACAAATTGGATAAAAATGGTAATACTCAAGGAGCATCTATCTGTTGCCTTCGTCATAGCAGAGAGCAGAAGGGAGGATGTCATGGTGGGCGTCTGCTACAGGCTACCAAACCAAGAGGAGTTTGGAGATTAGGAGGAACTTTCTGACTACAAGGGCAGTCATGCATGGGAAAAGGCTACCCAAAAAAATTATGCAATCTCCATCTTGCTAAGTTTTCAAGAGGTTAGGTAGACACTCAGCTGGGATGGTTCAGTCAGGGATGATGCTGCATGGAACGGGAGGCTGGTCCAACTGGCTTTGTGAGGTCGCTTCTAGCCCTTCTTTCCTATGATCCAATGATCCTATTCTGCTATGCAGACCACAGAAAAGAGCTGTGGTCTTCTGTTTTGGAAAATGAAGTATGAATGCATTTAGTTTATGAAGTGAACAATGGATGCTACAGAATCTCATGAAGCAGTTTTAAGTAAAGCTGTGCTGACTAAAAATATGTTTTACTGATCTTCCAGTCTCAGTCCCAATGTTAGCAACTCTCATGCCATAAATCCACAGGACTAGCAGGTGAGGCAGGTTTCACAGATTCACACAGTATGCTATACACTTATTCTGATAAGTGACACTCAGATGGGTCAATTCTGCTAATTTTTATTTACTAGCAAAACAGTTCCTGTATTTGCCACATCATATTTTACAAAAAACTGAGGCTAGCATTGCTCATCTTAGAACTTTTGTTTAATCACAGATAGTCTTTTTGTAAGATCCTTCATACTGGAAACTGCATGGGATCACTAATAGTTTCCACTTGAGAATCCAATATCTCCTTATATGTTTAGGTAATACAACCATGAGTTTACTTATACCTACATGTGAACTGTTTAAAAAACAAACAAACCACTATTTCCATTTTGTATAGTTTAAGAAGATAAAATGGCATGAAATTGAAGCAGCGTGTGTTTTTAGCCACCCTCAATTTCATCTACCTTAGATTTCCATATTCTTTGTAGTTCAAAAAGAACTTTAGAAGAGCTCCAAAGCTGGCACCTGAAGTAGGAAGTTGATTTGCAATGGTTTTAGCGAGAAGCCAAAACTTATTACGTACTTCATCTTATTTTCAAAATCCTTACTGTAAAAAGAATAACTTTATTTAGCAACAGAGTCCAAAACAGACATCGCAAGATATATATAAATGTAATGTCTGAACCAATTTTGATGAATTATGATGCTTTAAGCAAAGACATTTCCTTGATTATGAGCTGTTACCCTCCCCCCATCTATGCCAAAACAACGCAAGGCTGATGATAATTAGAGCAGTTTTATCTACTCGAAGAGACTTTTCAAAAATTAACAGCATGATAAAAAATACAGAACATATAAAATATGTCTATACTGAAACAGCATAAAGGTTTGAAGAAACAACAAAACCCAGGACCACGCTTGGAATTTACCAGTGCATCTTCACCTCTTGACGTAATGAGATAATTTATCACAGTAAATTAACACCAGACACTGTTCTATGACCTCTGAAGAACTGATACAGTTATGGACAGCAACACGTTCTTCCTCAACCTTTGGTTTTGACTGTAAGATTTAGAATTTTATATCGATGTCCAACTGAACATCTTTATACTTCACATCTTTACAAAAAATTTTGTGATGTCACTTCCATACTTTGAAGCTAAAGAATGTCTCTTCATCTGGCTTCTCTCCTTAGCTTGTTTTGCAGTTCTCTGAAAAAAGGGGGGGGAAAAAAAAGTCTGTACTTGATACATCAACTCACTTAGCAACAGCATTTCACATTTGAGTTGATTCAAATCAGTTAAAGGCCTCAAGTTTGACCAAATAGTGTTGAAACCACTTATGACACTATTTAATAAGATTTCAAAGTTCTGAATTAACCTTGAGTAGGCACACTCATCCTTTGAGCTACTTAGCACATCAAAAAACCGACACCGCTCTTTTTTTTTAAATTAAGAGATGAGAACCGAAGTAGTGTCACACTGGGTCAGATCAATAGTCCATCTAGCCCAGTATCCGGCCTCTGGCAGTGGCAGCAGTAGATGCGTTACAGGTAAGCATGTGAATAGGGTACAGAGCTCTACAAAGATCTACCCCGTCAGACTCTCCCTTTCATCTACCATCTAGTTTAGGGATGTCAGAGGATGCATCCCTGAAAGTTCTGTTTAACAGCTAATAATTACTATCATTCATGAGTATGTCTATTCCTTTTTCAAATCTGGCTATTCTGTCTGTGGTAACAAGTCATCACCAAGTCATAGTGCCTTAGAGAGTTTGTGCCCTGGGGCACCAGAACGGAGGCAGAAGGGCTTGAGTCTCAGGCTCCGTGGCACAGGGCAGCAGCAGGATGATGCCGGGAGAGGATGTGTCACTGCCAAGAGCCAAGTTAATTTGTCCCTGGCCCAGCAAACGCTGCAATTTAGTATGGCAAGGATCCAAACCTCCTAATGTAGCAGCTTCAGGGCCAGGGAAGTCTTAACTTGGCTCTTGGTGGCAACCTTGTCAGAGGCTCGAGCTCCTTTGCCTCCATTCCGGCCACCCCTTTACTGAGCAGCCAGGGCTCACATGCCACACACAGTGGCTGCCCGCGGCACACGTGCCATTCCTGTTCTACTGTATTGCATTGCCTGGCTTAGAATTAAAAAGAACAAAGTAAAATTAAAAGGATTGCTTGTGAACATCTTAAAGAAGTGTGGAAAGCCGCTGCTGTGCACTCGAGCTACATGAGGGGTGCCCTGCTGTGTCTGGGGGCACCTGGCACAGACAGTTTGGCACGGGGAAATGATGGGTCTGGTCTCATTCTGGGCTCCCTGGACTTGGAGCTTGCTGTGAGCATGCAGGTCCTGGTCTGGGGCTGCCAGGCTGGGGTTTGCACTGCACCTGTTGATCTGCTCAGCTGCTCCACAGGGTACTCGGCTCAGCTGGAGGGGCCAGGTGGAAACAGCCCTACGCTGCTGGGCCAGAGGTGGCAGATACAGGACACAACTGCAACAGTTGCCTGGGTCCAGGCAGAGATGCAACTACCAAGTTCTTCACCCTGGGCAACATCCCTTTGTGCCCTGTCGGCAGGGGAAAGAGGGGTGTGGCACGGTGCCAAACACCAGTGAACAGGGATAGAGAAGGCGTAGTCAGGAAGAAAAAGAAACCAGCTGCTGCTGCTGCACTTGTGTCCTGCACCCGGCCCCTCCAGTCCAGCCGTGCAGAACGGTTTCCACCCAGGCCCTCCGGCAGAGCGCGGTTCACCATGGAGCAGCTTAGATGGTCAACAGGTACAATGAGACCCCACCTCTGCCTTCCCCACCCCTCCTTGCTTGCAGCCCAGCACTGACTCCACTCCCACTCCTACCCCAGCCCTGTCCCCATAACTCCTAGAAGACTGTGGGCCACACACAATGGCAATGCATGCGACTTGTGGCAGGCATGCCACAGGTTAGTCACACCAGTAGTAGGCACACTTGAAGTTCCCGCAACTTATAAGTTTCCTTGTGGTTTTATAGAATACTTGAGTTTTGCACTTCGTTAACAAGAAATAGCTGTTCAGATGTGATAAACGAAGTGTTTTCTGAACTCTCGTTCTATCTCATTTTGCTTTTCAGTTCCAAGCTGGCCCTTTGCTTCCTGTTCAGGGACCACCACAGGGAGTTTATCTATGGTTTTCTGGTGGTGTGCATGCTTGTACCTCTGGCTGTCTGCTGGGATGAACTAGCACACTGCTAATCTTGGTTTGAGAATGACTCCATGGAAAAGGATGCAGGGACAAATACCCTGAACATAAGAATATCCTGCTAGCTGGCCCCAGGAGCCTGAAGTGCCCCCCTATTTCTCTAGGCTTTCCAGCACAAGCCTGAATTTTTTTAAAGAGATCCCTAATGCCACTTGGTGCTTCACTCTGAGAACTAGGAATCAGTGCGGTCATAACAGAGAATTTTGCACTATTCCCAGTGTCTTAAGTACTCCTACATGCTTACATGGGGGAACCAGTACTTCTGTGCTTCTTGTGGGGACACAGACTGCTTGCACTGCTCCTTGCACTTTAGTATGGAGCCACCCTATTGAGAGGGTTGTGGGGGAAGAGAGACCAATTCCTTTCTTGCACACTCTTTGGCCCCTACCTTCAGCAGAGCAAGGATCTGTGGCCTGAAAGCCTGACAAGAATTGTTACCGTTACCCTGCTGGCTAAAACGAGATTTCATTGAAGTAACAGGCATTTTTGCTTGCCTGTATACGCTGCAATGCTCCTGGGTAAATGTAAACTGCACCCGACTGCAGGGCTTGGTGGCAACGTGGTGGGGCTACTCATGGGGGTAGCTCCTATGAAATACCACAATGTTGCAACCTCCAAAGTAAGGTGAGTATAGGCACCTCAAAACCCTCGCTCCACTGTCTTGTGGGTACTCCTTGGTTGAAGAAAGGCTAAGGGACATCACCCTGACAGAAACGTGCCCTTGCAAAGGGGTCAGGCAGTCAGCAGATCTAATCTATTGTTCTCTGGCAGAAGCTACAACCATCGAGGCACTGAACGGCTGGGCTCAGTCTGGCCTTTGGACTTTTTCTCAGTGGCCTAAAAGAGGGATGGTAGATCTAGGACAGCCTCCACTCCTCCATACTCTTGCCTAGGGGTACATGCTGAAGGTCCTGGTGTGATGGTCACATAGACCTCTTACATGCACACCCATGATCCCGAGGACTGATGGCTGCCAAGACATGTTGCAAACATCTGTGCCTTTTAGTTCAGGGGAAAATCCTTAGGACTGGAAGACAAAGCAGAAAGGGTGTAAAACCACTAATTTTCCCATTGTTTCCTTTCTAACCATCACTTTCTTATGAACAGGACACTTGCATTTGTCCTTTTAGGAACCAGAACCTCTAGAATTCGTAAGGATTTGCTTCAGAGTCAGAGCTCTGATAGCACTAGGTTTCTTTATGCTCCTCTAGAATAGCCAGGGGAGTTTTTGTCTGTATGGAGAGCGAGACCCTTGCATGAAAGTAGTTCAAAGCTTTATGTAATGGCAAAGTAAGAGTCAGTGGTTTGCATCAGCAAGGCAAAATTCACTCTCAGGCTACTAAGCAGTTCCCTCTAGAGCCTCCTGAACATGGTTCAGTGCCTTCGGATTTCTAGGAGGATGGAAGTTGGCCCTAAAACCTCCAATTGCACATTCTGGCAGGTAACCCATTCATATGCAAGAGGAGAAGATGCGCAGCATAAAACCTTTCTTGTAAAGTTTCTATGAACAGTGTGGGATGATATGTTCCAATTTGCACTCACCTCCTTGTGACACACTGTGCATAGAGTTTGAAGGTTTTCCAGAGAACACTGTCCTCCTCCACTGTAAACTGGTTTGATATGATCCACCTGCCAGAACTGGCCTTCTGTTGGGTTGGTTATAATTTCATTTAGCTACAATAAACAAAAGACAATGTCAGGATTTGTAAATGGACCACTCTGAGCTGACCAAAATGCAATGTTCTACGATCATGGATATATAGTAAGAGCAGACAAAACAGTAAAGTAAAATATTTTTCAAATAGATTTCACTGAGAGAAGGAAAAAACTGACTCTTTGCTATTTTGTTTATTGCTAGCAGGTAACCAGAAATTGTACTTTGGATAGTACAGTTTCCCTCAGCCCACAGTAGTTTGGTATATTTTACATCAACTATTTAATTCCATGACTCCATGCAAACAAATCCTAACGCATCTGTGCTCCTCCACAGAATTCGAACTGAGAAAAGACGCAGAACAAAGGATTTGTTTGACTTTCATGGGCAACTCGCCTTGAAATTTGTTATTTTACACTTAAATATTAAAATATTAAAAACAAAAGTAAGCGGAAAAAAACCTGTTGCACTTTTCATTCTGCTGCTCACAAAACAAAGAATCAGATTATTACCACATGCTTGCCATTTAGAAGCGTGTTCAAAATTTCTACTATATTTAAATTTTTAGTTTGACGACAAAAATTGTCAGAATGAGCAACACGATAAGCTGCATTCCTAATTTCAAAAGGCTGAGAACTATTGTAATTTAAAGGTATTATAGAGGTGAATACTACCAGTGCTGGCTGTACAAAAGCTGTATGGGGAAAAGGAGAAAGGTCTTATCTTTGTAGTTTGAATGAACTTTCTACTCTTGCTTCTTCAGAGGTCTCGAAGCTTGTCATTTCTGCGACCGAAACGTCTCCACCCAAGTCCCATTTCAGATTGGAACATGGGTGGAATGAAACAAATGTCAGCTGTGAAAAGTTCATGGAACAGATCATCAGAGCTAGGTCAGGATGACGCTTCAGCAGGAAGATGAGAAACTTGCACTTCATGTAGGCAAGACGACAGGGGAGCCAGTGGCAGCATGAGCGTCCACCGGACATAAGCAAAAAGACAAACTTCGGAGTCAAGGATTTTAGCGAAAGAATTTTGAGCAGACTTGAAGTGAGCCAGGTCTGAGATGCTTTAACCTTCACTGTTGTATTTTTACTTTGGAGTTATGGTGAAGTTGTAACTAATAAGAGCTTCTGATTGCAGTGTATGAAACTCTTCAGCATGACTAAAGCACTTCGAAGAGGAGGACACCAAAACTGCTAAACTAGATACAATATCTTTCATTAGACCAACCAAATAGCTGGAAAAATTGTTTTTTGCAAGCTTTCAGGCACAAACACACTTCTCCAACCAACAACCCTAAATACCTGTGCATTCTCACATGCAGGATATGGTAATTTGGGCATCATGCTGTGGAACGGATTCAAAATGCAGTGTCTCTTGGGGGCAGTTTGTTGACAAGACAAGAGCTGCACCCACAACTGGATGCGATTTTTAAGATATAGCCACAAATGGTAAAGCACAAGAGGCCCTCAAATAAGAATGAAGAGATGCCCAGTTTTGGTACCATTTATTAAATGTTTGTTAGTGCTGCAAGTTCTACTCTCATCAGCAATTTGGGCTATAAAATGATTTTTTAAAAAGGAAAAAATCAACAGTATGACAGCTATATCTAAATCCTACATCTCTTGTAACAACATGTGATGTTAAGCTTTGTCCCTTGACACTCACAGCTTTTCCAGCTACAAGGCCTTTAGTGTTTTAAATAAAATCTTTGAGCTGTAACACAAGGAAACTGAGGCATAGGATAAAGCTCACTCCCAAGGTACATGCCATCTTAAACAGATGAGATACGATTAACTATGTGAGCAGTCGTCTACACATCTAATTCCTCTCTCTGGTACTTCAGGTTTTTGGGCCCAAGCTCTCATTCCATATATTTTCATAAGCTTAATTTTGAAAAACAAGAAATATCCATATAAAACACTTCATCGTGCCATACAAATGCAGGTATACCATTTCCAGTTCAGAAGTGCCAGTGTATTGAAGCCAGGCCACTGCCTGGCACAGTACAACTGCAGTACTTAAGTTAAAGATATATTTGGATTTGTAGAAATAGGAAGAAGTACATTATCAGATCAGATTGCCCTCCAGTTATTTTAGTGCTTTAAACTGCTGCCCATCAGAGTGTTTTTTTTACTATCTTTGTGTTGGACTGCTTCCCTTTTAAAATAACTTGAAGAGCATAAGTTTCCACAATTGAACTGAAGTGATTATGTATAATAGATTAAAATACTATTGATATTACCTGTCGTAATGGAAGCTGTGACATCCAAGTACTATCCAGAAGTTTCTTACGCTGACTTTTAGGAGCATCTCTGAGGCTAAGGTAGAGTTCTTGAGCATTCTGTTTGCAAAGCTGGCAAATACCTCGCTCGATTTCAAAGACTTTAGTTCTCAGGTAGCTGTTACTTGAGCGAATCAAGAAGTCTTCTTGGCATGCATGAGAGCAAAATCTTGTGTCCCAATCAGTGGATTTGCAGTGTTGGTCAAGCTGAACTGTTGGATGTTGACAATTTAGGCAAAGAGGATTCCCTTTATTATCTACAGCCTGCATATAGCCTTTTTTTACAGAAGGATCTTCCACAACTTCAGCCTGAGCAGAGACTAAATTAAGAACTGGAGAGTCTTTTCCATCTTCCAAAAGCAACCTGTTAGGAAGACAAGTAGCAGTTATTTAATAAAACTGATCTTGATCAATACTAATAGTATTTACTACTAATACCGTAGTATTTACTATTATGTTTCTTTTATATCTTATACCTTAATTAATTTTATACTTTTTTCTGGTTATTCACTGCACAATGTAATTAACCCTCCTTGGACTATATTTTTAATAGAATTTTATGACCAGATTTGAAAGGGATTTTTACACATACGAGTGCATTTGCATATGTAAATTTGATTATTACCTGCAATTTTCCATTATTACTTTGGAAATGCTAGTTTGCACACATATTAAAGGGGGTGTGCTTGCATAGAAGTGGGGTATTAGAGTACAGTATGACAATTATTGCCCGTAACTGAAAGTAAATTGCCAGAGTAAATTGATTCTTTTCAGAAAAAAAAATACTGAGACCTTCCTAACATTTTTCATGGCTATCTGATAATAGCCTGACTTGGATGAGGATTCTATATTGTCTGTAGTCTTCAGCAGCTGAAAACTAGTTGGCCAATAATGTTTAAAAAGCAAGCTTGGGCTTGTTTCCAGGTGGTTTTAGACACTGCTCTCTACCATATTATATTTAATTTAAAATGGAGTAAGAGAGACACTATGTCTCCAAGCCATATACTCACAAGCTTGTTTGAGTGAAAGCTCTCCATTTCTCTTCTTTCATTTTAATGGACTCAGTTGTGCACTGACAAGCAGTCTAGTTATTATTACAGGAAATGCAATTTAGTTAAATTAGCACAAGAAACTCCCTCATCTAAACAAAGTATTGCAGTAACATAAGTCTTCATACCCTATAATTTTATTACCCAATATAAAAATAGATTTTGAGGATCAATAGTTTAATCACTACATTATGGCTATTTTGTCTGCTGTTAACACTGATGAACTTACTTTGTTGAAGGGCCATCTTTTTCTCCCACAGAAGTAGCTGCAATTTTCAGGTAAAATGTAGCTTCCTTTGAAACCATACGTACACTCCCCCCACTGCTGTTCACTTTGCTTAGTGAAGCAACTGCAACATCTTCTTTTGTCATGTACCTAGAATGATTACAAATAGTTTCAGCGTTCCCATTTCTGGTCATGCATAGCAGACAACGAAACACTTACAGAACTTGCTTACTACTGTCTGCAGCAATACTCGTGTTGAAAATCCTCTTCCAAATATTCCGTTTTTCAGACATACAGTTGAGAGCAATGGATTTATTTTCCATGAGATAGGTTTGTCTTTTTCCCCCCACAAAATCAGCCTTTGCTCCATTTTGTAACCAATAAATGAGCGAGTATTGAATGACATATAGTTCAAAAGTAATTAGAAAACAACTGAAAGAAAACAACTCAGGCAAATATCACTGATTTTCTATTCTTATGTACCAAAGGAAGAGAATGTGGAAGAGTCCTTGCTAAATTTAACTTTGCATATATTTGGTTTCATTTTTATTGTGGTATCACAGAAAACTAATTCTTCTAAATAAAGCATTTTTAAAAACTCAGCAGTCCTCAACCCAATATTTTTGGTCACTTATTAGATGTAATTACAAAGCAAACTAAGTTACAGTAGCCATATCAACAGATATACTCATTCACACACTCATAAGTGTCATCTTGTTATTTTTGAGCCAGTGGCACGGCTGTCATGGTGCTCAGGTGAGGTCCCAGAGGACTGGAAAAGGGCCAATGTAGTCCCTAGTTTCAAGAAGGGGAGGAGGGAGGATTCAGGTAACTATAGACAGGTTAGTCTCACCTCTATCCTTGGGAAAACCCTTGAAAAAATTATCAAGGAACACATTTGTAGGCGTCCAGCAGGTAATACAATGCTGAAGGGCAACCAGCACAAGTTCATAGCAGGTAGATCCTGCCTGACTAACCTTGTTTCTTCCTATGACCAGGTGACTAAATACCTAGATGCAGGAGTTGAGGTAGATGCAATCTACTTGGACTTTAAAAAGGCCTTTGACACAGTATCCCATCCTATTCTCATAAACAAATCGAATGGCTGTGCATAGACTATTACACAATCATGTGGGTGGCAAATTGGCTGAAGGGTCGTACCCAGTGAGTGGTGGTGGACAGGTTGATATCGACCTGGAGGGATGTGGGCAGTGGGGTCCCCCAAGGCTTGGTCCTTGGGCCAGTGCTGTTCAATATCTTCATCAGTGACCTGGAGAAGGTGTGGAAAGCACTCTGTCCAAATTCACAAATGACACAAAACTATGGGGTGAACCAAACACACTGCTGGGAAGAAACCAAATCCAGGCAGACCTGGACAGCTTAGAGAAGTGGGCAGGGAATAATAGGATGCAGTGCAACAAACTAGTGCAAGGTGCTGCACCTAGGGAGAGGGAATCACCAGCACACCTATAGGCTGGCAGATGACCGTCTCAGCAGCTCAGCAGCAGAAAGAGATCTTGGAGTCATTGTTGACTCCAAGCTGAATACGAGTCATCCATGTGACGAAGTAATTAGCAGAGCTAAAAGCACTTTGTCATGCATTATTAGGTGCATCATGAGCAGGTCTAGCGAGGTGATGCGTTCCCTCTATGCGGCACTGGTCAGGCCGCAGCTGGAGTACTGTGTCCAACTCTGGGTGCTGCACTCCAAGAGGTATGTGGACAACCTTGAGAGGGTCCAGAGGAGGCCACTCATATGGTTAGAGGCCTGCAGGGAAGGCCCGCTGAGAAAAGACTGAGGGACCTGGACCTTTTCAGCCTACGCAAGAGAAGGCTGAGGGGAGATCTTGTGGCAGTGTACAAACTCACCAGGTGGGGGCAGCAGGGAATGGAGATGCCCTGTTTGCTAGGGCACCCCTCGGAGTAACCAGGAACAATGGCCACAAGCTGATAGAGCAGATTTAGGTTGGACATCAGAAAGAACTTCTTCATGGTAAGGGTCGCCAGAATCTGAAAAGGGCTTCCAAGGGAGGTGGTGCTCTCCTCTACCTTGGGGGTCTTCAAGAAGAGACTGGACAAGCACCTGGCTGGGATTACATGACCCCAGCACCTTTTCCTGCCATGGGCAGGGGGTCAGACTTGATCCATTGACATCCCTTCGGACCCTAGTATCTATGAATCTATGAACACACAACTCCTATCAGATCTGTTTGATATAGTAACTAGAGTAACAAACCTAAGCCAGGTTTATAATTGTCCTATTTATTGCTGCTATTTGCTGATCTATACTTTTTTTGCAAGCCTAGAATTACACATGGTTAGAGGAATTCCTGCCTACCACCAAAATGCAGTCATTTTGGAGGGTTTAGCAGTAGGAGTTAAGAGGAAACAACAGCTTTTAGATAATTGCAGACTACTTTATGAGAAAACCTGAGTGTGAGAAATTTAAAGAAAAGTCTTATTACAGGACTAAAGGTTTTGAGCATTAACGTCAGACAGGATAGTGACATTATGAGAGCAAGAAAAGGAGGCAGAAAAGAGAGTAGGAGGAAAGGTAAATTTAGATTTTACCACTGATTAGGTACCTACTACTTTTCAGCAACACAGGAAAGGATGTAATAGCAAGTACAGAAGAAACTGGTATTTGAAGAAGATAAGGCAATTGGCTAAGAGCTATTGCTGAGAAAGGTAAGAAAGAGATTCTGGGTTATGAAATAAATATTGGGCCAATGAACGTATTATCATAAGTGGTAATTTATTCCTACTTATGATTATGTTGATGTATTAGGGATACGTGGAGGTTTCAACTACAGAGAATTAGGGAAATATATATGGTCTACATGAAACTACTGTAAAGTAAGCCAGATAGTCATAATCATAGTCAACAATGATTCAATGGCCAACTGTGAGGACATATCCAGTGGAGTTTCCCAGTAGTCTTTCCTGTGTCTGGTACTCTTCAATATCTTCATTAATGACTTGGAAGCTGAAATACTGTTCATACTTGTATATTTTCAGATGGCACCCAACACAGTGGATGAACAGAAACTTTGGAGAATAGGATTAGGATTCAAATGACTTTGATATATTGGCAAAATAGCCTGAAATAAATAGGATGATATTCAGTGAGGGTAAGTGCAAAATACTACACTTTGGACAGAACAATCAAATGAAAAAGTTCAAAATGGGACTAACAGGCTAGGCTACAGTATTACAGATTGAAAGTTAAATAAGTCAAGAATATAATATTGCAAAAAATATAATGGTATACTGGGATTTATTATCAAAAGTGTTATATGCAAGTCAAGATAAGTGATTATTTCCACTTTATGCAGCACTGGCAAGGCCTTATCTGGGTACCACACTTCAAGACAGATTTGGACCAACTGGAAAGAGGCCAAAGGAGAGCAACAAAAATGAATAGAGGTCTAGAAAGCATACCATAAGAGGAAAGGCCGCAAAAAACTGGGATTATTTTGACTGGAGAAGAAAAGACTGGGGAATTTGATAACAATCATCAGAACTAAAAAAGTGTTATTAAAAAAAATAAAATAATCAAATGTTGCCTGTGTCCACAGGGAACATGACAAGTAGTAATGGGTTTATATTACAAACAGGTTGGGTTTCTCACTATGAGGGTGGTTAAGCACTGAAACAGATTACCTAGAAAGACTATGAAATCTCCATCCCTAAATTTGTAAAATAAGGTTAGACAAACATTTGCCTGGGATGGTGTGGACAGTGTGGAACCTGCCCTGACCAAGGGGCTGGACTAGATGATTTCTAAGGTCTTGTTGAGCCCTATTTTTCTATGAGGATAGAAAGAGATGGAAAAGAGGGCGATGGTGAACAGAGTTTCTACAGCCCTGTTGTTTAAAAATTACTTCCAGAGAGGTCCCCTCCTGAGGGTTGTGTCTTACTGTGTACCAACAAGCATTTCTGGGTACAGAAGGAGTAAGACCTTACCTTCTCCTGGAATGGGAGGCATTTATAATGATTAAGAACACAGTGTTAAAATATAAGTTCCTAGTTTAACCTAATGCCAAATAACATTTTTTTTTCCTTTTTCTAAAAGTCTGCAGCTAACTTTGAAGATAGAAAAAATACAAAAGGTGCTCCTTTGGGAAACAATGCTACCCCTATTGCAACAAGAGTGAGTCAGAGCAAAAAAAAAAAGTTAAAAACAGGAAATTCTCTCACAATGCACGCATGAAGTACTAGCTAAGCCAAGAAGTTAAAAATTAAGAGCAAAAAAAGTATCTAAGTTTGTATCTTCACAATGCCAAAAATATTAAAATAAGTAAACTACTGAGGATAAAACCTTGTTCTGCATCTCCCAGTGTATTCTGCATTCTCTAAAGGACCATACTCTATTCAGGATTGCAACTGCACCTTTGAAAGCTTCAAGCACACTGCTAGTGCTTAAATGAATAATAAATAACACCAACATAAATGAGATGTGAAAGCCAATAGGTGGCATTTGGAAACCATGAAGGAAAAGATTTTTCTCCTGAATCTCTGGCAGGTTCTGGATGTTTAAAGCTGCAGAAGCCTGCAGAGCCAGAATATTTGCTGGACTAGATTCACAGTGAGAGAGACAGGCAGCATGTTCTGCACCAACAGATTTGCTCAAACATGCACAGAATGTATAATTTTGTCCCTATAGGACAAGCTGTCGTACAACGTTCAGTTTCTCTCAACATGATTCTACTGAAAGGTACAGAAAATACATGGGCCCCCTTGCAGCAATGAATACAAAAGAAAGAATGGAGAGTAAAAACACATACCTTTTTGTGCTGCTAGGTCTGGCCTGCTGTTGAGACAGCTCTTCTGCAACAAGAATGGGGCTCTGAAAGATCTGACCACTTTTCCTGATAATTTTCTGCTTCATCGTTGTTAGATTACTCCATTCTCTCACAAACCTCAAAATCTGTCAGAGAGAGAGACAAGGTCAAGAGGACAGGCATTAAATAAATATCTATTTATACTGAATAATATCTTAAATTAGTATACTGAAAAATGTCAAACTGAAAAAGTTTGCATGCTATAACCCAGTCCTTTCTAAGCTGTACCATTTGATACCAGCTGCAAAAGGCCTGCAAAATCTTGAGACTCAGGCACAGTTCACCTTTAAAAGTTTTGCTGGCATAGCTAGATTGCTTAAGAGTGTGAAAAAAGAAATCTCACCCACTAAACATAGCTATGCTGACAAAAGCCCTAGTACAAACACAATTATACTGGCAAAGAAGCCAGTTCATTTGGGAAGCACTGGCATAAGCTATTCTGGGCAAAAAACTCTTGCTAGTCTTAGCTCTCTCTACTAGGAGGATCTGCTGGTGGTGCAATATTGGCAAACCCTCTCTTTTGAGAGAAAGACCTTGGCTAATAGGAAAAACGTAGGCAGAAGGCTATGTGCTATTTAGGCAAAACTCCCAATACTGTCTCTTTGTCTCACAATGGAAGTTTTGGCTCCATAAAAGTGCTGTGAACAAAGTCTATAATTAGGTTCACAGACAACCTTTGCCTCATGTTTTAAAAATTCAGCACTAGTTTCAGTACTAGACTAAATGGCATCCCTTTACACAATTTGAAAAAGTTATTTCGCTTAGCTTTCATTACTTTTCTTAATATTCTTCTATTACTGCTAAAATTCTTACAGACTAATCTAATTGCAGAGGCAATAGTGAAAGCTTTAACAAAAATCAATTGAACTGTTTGTGTGTAATGCCTGAAGATTTATGTCTCCTTAAAAAATATTTCAGTACTACTGCGTAGTTAGAAAACTCATTTGTGATCCATACAAAAGTATTAAAATTGGTTCAGTTAGTAATGAAGTCAGAATTCAAGTGTATTCGCATATTCATTTTCAAAATGTTTTATAATCACAGCTTCACTTATTTCACTACAAGTTATCCACTTTTCCTGTGGCACTTCAATGCAAGAGAAAAATCTATGACAAATTAGCATATATAATTTGTTACTGAATTCAGTAAGCAGGGCAATATAAAGCTGAGTTGCACAAAAATATTAAGGCAATTTTATTTTACACTGGCCCCTAATGTATCATGTACTGCAAAATTAAGTAGTAAAGATGCATAACTAAATTGAGGTTGTCAGGGAAACTAGAAGTTTTGACACTGCACAGAACAGGACTAATCAGGATTTTAGCACCTAGAAATATGGATTTGTGCTTTTGACACTTCAAAGGCACAAGTCAAGGCAAATCTGAATTTCCTACCACAGCAGTCCTTGACAGCAACGAGCAGCCACAAGCAAATGTTATAGCTGAGACTTTCTAAATTGAAGAGCAACAAAAGAGTTAATAGTAATATTCAGATTTCCATAACAAGGTTGAAGCATGAACCTCCCACTGATGTAGGCAGTTCACACCTCCTACACCAAATGTTTCAGGCTGTCAGAAGACTCATCATCAGCTACACTTGGCCCTTGTCTGGGAGGTCCTCTTTGGGCTAGAGACAAATTTACAATTTAAATTTGAACACAAATCTCCAAGAAGCAGTGAATTCAGTAATAAATTCAACCAGCACAGATTCATGTAATACATAGGTTCTTCTATATGGCTAATCACCTACTGCTATATTCAGCTTTTCATAATAGAAAAAGAAACCATAATGTAAAAACTGAACCTTTCTCTTTGGTTGCTGCTTTTATACTTTGGAATTGGAAGAGCTAAAGGGGATTTCAGTATTCCTAGAATGAGTCATTAAAAGAAACCCTTTGAAGCTATAGACTGAATGAGTAATACAACTAACAAAAAACAAACTACAGAAAATGGGAAAAAATTAAATTTGTTGTCAGGGATATAGTTAATGGGAAAACAGCTTGTTTGCATGCATGTACATTTGGGGGGATGGGTAGGGGCAAATTATCCTACTTTTCATTTCACTGCAAAAAAGCTTTCTAATAATTTAGTCCAAGAGAAAGAGACTGTTTTAGCCAGCATAGTTACATTTCTCCATTCAGCTCTTCCAATATACTCCTTTACATGACCTGCAACACCTTTTTATTTGAAATATCAAGCCTTGTCTGAGATGCTCTTTCTGCCAAACCATAAAACGGTTTTACAATGCAGAAAAAGCATCTACTTAGGGGACTAGATTATTCCAAATGTGATTTGATCCTTCCCTTAAAACCCGCAGAGCCAGAAGACTAGATGCTTATAATTATGATTTTATTTTCAGATAATTGCTCTTTGAGTATAAATGTAAAAAAAAAAAAAAAAAAAAAAAGGGTACAGATTAGAGACTCTTCCCCATTGACAGGAGGGGCAAGCTGAAGTGCTCTGGGTCAAGATACAAGGGGGCCGTGGGGACAGGGATTTAACGGTGGGGGCCTACTACAGACCCCCCAACCAAGGGGAGGAGCTGGACTGGGAATTTTCAGGCCAGCCTGCAGAGGCACTTAAGGCAAGGGATGTAGTTGTCATGGGTGACTTCAACTACCCGGACATCTGCAAGGAAGAACAGTAAGCCAGGTCGGACCATTCCAGGAGGTACCTGGCCGAGATACAGGACCTCCACTTAATTCAGGAGGTGCACAGTCCCACCAGAGGAAATGCCCTGTTGGACCTGGTCCTGGCCACAGGTGATGACCTGGTAAGGGGCCTCCAGGTCCTTGACCACCTGGGTGATAGCGATCATCGCTTGCTGGAGTTTACCATCCAGCACAGGGGGGTGCTATCTCCAAAGAGGAGTATACCTCCTCTGCTCGGGCCTGTAGGGGGGCTGTCAGGAAAGCTAAGGCAGACATAGAGCTAGGACTTGCATCCAAAATCAAAGATAACAAAAAGTCCTTTTTCAAATATATAGGGAGGATGAAGAAAGCACCGGGAAATGTGAGGCCCCTGCAAGATCCTCTGGGCAATCTGGTGGTTGCGCCAGAGGAGAAAGCAGACCTCTTTAACCAATTCTTCACCTCCGTTTTCTTGTGCAGAGACCGGGACTTCCCCACTGTGATGCCAGATGGACTCGAGGGGAACGCCTCCAGACCTCAGGCTGGGGAGGACCAGGTTAGAGAGCTTCTGAAGGGGCTGGACATGTTCAGATCAGTGGGTCCAGATGCTCTCCACCCCAGGGTGTTGAGGGAGCTAGCAGCGTTATTTCAGGGCCTTTGGCATGGCTTTATGAGCGCTCGTGATGCTCAGACCAAGTGCCGGATGATTGGAAGGTAGCCAATGTGGTCCCTATCTTTAAAAAAGGGAGGACCCAGGCAACTATAGGCCTGTCAGTCTTACCTCAATCCTAGGGAAACTCTTTGAGAAGATCATCATGGAGCACGTCTGCGATGGGCCGGCCTCAGAGATGATGCTCAAGGGCAACCAGCACAGTTTCATTAGAGGCATGTCATGTCAGACCAACCTGATTGCTTTTTATGATCACGTCACAAAAGCCTTGGATGCAGGTGTTGCCATGGATGTAGTCTTTCTGGACTTCAGCAAGGCCTTTGACACCGTCTCCCACCCCACCCTCATTAAGAAATTGGGTGACTGTGGCATTGATGCCGGCACAGTCAGGTGGATTGCAGATTGGCTGAAAGGTTGCACTCAGAGGGTGGTGGTGGATGGGTCATATTCAGCCTGGGGAGAAGTGGGCAGCGGAGTCCCCCAGGGCTCGGTCCTTGGGCCCGTGCTGTTCAATCTTTTTATCAGCAATTTGGATGACGGGGTGAAAAGCACCCTGTTTAAATTTGCTGATGATACCAAAATTTGGGGTGAGGTGAGCACACTAGTAGGGAGGGAAAGACTGCAGCAAGACTTGGATAGGTTACAGGGGTGGGCTAACAAAAACAGGATGCACTTCAACACTGACAAGTGCAGGGTGTTGCACGTGGGCAGTAGTAACCAGCAGCACACTTATAAGATAGGAAACTCCCTTCTTGAGAGCACGGAGGCAGAAAGGGATCTTGGAGTCATTATTGACTCCAAGATGAACATGGGCCGACAATGTGAGGTCACTGTTGGCAGGGCTAACCGGACCTTGTCGTGCATTCACAGGTGCGTCTCTAGCACGGCCAAGGACGTGGTCCTCCCCCTCTATGCAACACTGGTCAGGCCACAGCTGGAGTACTGCGTCCAGTTCTGTGTGCCCCACTTCAGGAGGGATGTGGACAGCATGGAGAGGGTCCAGAGGACGCCACCCACATGATCCGGGGACAAAAGGGCAGACCCTACAATGAGAGACTGCGGGACCAGAACCTGTTCAGCCTTCACAAGAGAAGGCTGAGGGGGGACCTGGTGACAGTCTATAAACTCACTAGGGGGGACCCGAAGGGTTTGGGAGAGACCTTGTTTCCGCTAGCGCCCCCTGGCATAACAAGGAATAACGGCCACAAGTTGTTGGAGAGTAGGTTTAGATTAGACATCCGCAAGAACTACTTCACAGTCAGGGCGGCTAGGAGCTGGAACCAACTTCCAGGGGAAGTGGTGCTGGCTCCTACCCTGGGGGTCTTTAAGAGGAGGCTTGATGGCTACCTAGCTAGGATCATTTGAGCCCAGTTTTTTTTCTCCTGCCCTGGCAGGGGGTCGGACTTGAAGATCTATAAGGTCCCTTCCCACCCTACTTCTATGATTCTATGAGATGGAGCAGTATGGAAGAAGTCAAATAAGATGTTACAACAGGAAAAGAAATAGGATTTTTTAAAATTCTTTTAAAACTGCATTTTATAGCACATCTCTCTCAATTTTCATTCAGAATTAAGAAGTATAAAAACAGTTGTGTTAAAAAAGCCTCTGGCTGCTAAAGCTGCAACTCTATGCAATAGATATAGTCTCAGAACTAATACGTGTGCTTTTAACACAAGGTCTCTTTCCAGTGCTATGGCTAACAAGAGTTCCTTGTTCGACTTTCTAAATCTTATGTTTATAATGATGCAAAATACCTTTTGTAATAAGCTTTCTTAATGAAAGTTCAGACAGCATATTTTATATTAGCCCAATCTCTGTGGCTGAATTTATTTCTATTTATAACAAAAGGGAAAATTTTATCAGGTCACCAAAGGAAGGCTGCTATGGTAACCAGCCAGGTGCATGGAGATTACTTTTAATTTGTAATAAATAGAGCAAAATATGCATATGTCTTCACAGGCAGCCCCTTTCACTGATGTTTAGAATTAAGATGACTTAACTCTTTATTATAACTCTTTATTAATTTGTTTTCAAACTGCTTACAGCTCTTCAGGCAGCAGTTTTCCATGTGGATGTTTGAGCTGGGCTGCATATTTCTACTAAAATGGCTTCTGATAATAAAAGTTAATGAAAAAATATTGTATCCAAATTGAAGTCTTAAAACTATTTTGTGATAGTGTTTGCATGCATTTTGGACAGGTGCTGGTTTGAGATCCTTTGCTGTCCTTGTGAAAATCTGCCAAATATACCCAAATAATCTCAGTCTGCTCACATTCAGTAGGTTGGTTAGAATTTGAGAGCCAAACTCACTAGATTCTTTCCCCAAATCATCTGTATGTGCCAGCTGAACTGAGCTGGCCATAGGCCCGCAGCTGCTGTTCCTGGAATTGCCCTTCCCAGCAACTGTGGGCTGGCTGTTAGGGTACTGAGCATGAGAACGCACAATGGGGAGGAGACTCTTTCTCTTAAGCTGTTAATGTCCTTGCAGCCAGCACCTAGTCGGCATAAAAAGGGGAAAGGGATTGACCTGAAGACAAAGGGTGAATAGCAGGGTGTTATGGAAGCAGACAAAAGGTAGAGGAAGTAATGGGTGCTTTCCCTCCCTGAAGAAAGAAAAATCAGAAGAGGACTAGGGCAGACTGCAGGCATAGGGGCAGAACAGCCCCAGAATCAAGGCATGTTTCCTTTTAAAACATGAACTTGAAACTAGGATTCTTGAATCTCACCATTCCTCTGCTGTCTAGCAAGAAGCTCAAAAATCCAGTGGCAAATCGTGCACCTGATCCCACATGAGCAGTTGTTCCACAGAGATGACAACCTTCTACCACTACTAATTAACTGAATTCATAGAGATCTGGGCTGTGGATATGAAGACCTTAGTTTTGCAGATGAAACCACCAAGGAATTGATATAAGCTCCAGAAGACAGAATTGGTTTATTCAGTTTGCATTATTAAAAATACAGCAATGAGCATTCAGAAAAGGATGTTAAGTTTGCCATGTTGCACAACTTTAAATCTGGCATTTCTTAATTTGTGACTGTAATGCTCTCCCAACATATAGCTGTAGATCTCTTTCTTTATAAAGGTTACAGGTCTTAGTGTGTCTTGTTCTACCATTGATATAAAAATTATGCCAAATAAAAGGATGACCATAGGGTGAATCAAGAGACCTCCAACTTTGCCCAAAATTGCAACTGTGAAGCAATCAAGCATATTTCCAGCCACAGTTTACCATGCTTAAAGCATAACCTTTAAAATCTGATTTTAACTTAAGAACATCAGTTACTAATCCTGTAAATGAGAAATTAAATGATATGTTGATGATTCTAGCTACAGAAATGGTGGCAGGAGGTGTTATAATTTGCCAAAGTAACAGACTGCACATTTATTATTCATATCAACATTTATAAGATCTGCTGGCATTGATGAAAATGTAACCAGTGACTAAACCCTGAAGCAGAGTAACAAAATGTTCCCCATTTATAAAAAAAATAAAACCACCAAAAAACCCCCAGTCCAATTAAACATTTTCATAGTAAAATTTGCAAGACAGCTCTTACCAAAAAACGATTTTGTTTTTGCTGGAAACTCTCTGGTAAATCCTCCCAGTTATCCAATTTTATATCCAATGGAATGAAATTACAGTTTAGTGGTTCTCCCTCCTAGGGATGCAAGACAATTTGATTAAAACTATTAAATCTGGAGGTAACCAAGGTCTTCAAGTTCTTCACTTTTATTTACATTTGCAATATCTTAAATTGAAAGAAAGTACACATTTTTTTCAACAGTTAGCCCAACAATCCAGTGCACCAATACAGGAAAATATTTTTAAAAGCATTTTCATGATGGTTGTACACTAATGCTGTATAGACTTGAGAAACTCAATTCATAGTAGAGTACTTGCAAGTCAAGAGGATTACAAGTTTGCCTTTTGTGGTATATGCCTTTCTTTTAGAACAGATCTGAAATTACAGTACTTTGCATGTAATTAAATATGACAATTTAGCAGTATTTCAACTGTTAATTGTAAAAGCACTGTAGAAGCACAAGAATGGATACAGACGTACTCCTTTAGAATGGAGAAAATGACTCTATTTCACCTGAAAACAGTGTCTAGGAAGTGATGTGATATAGGTCGAGTTTCTCCACTGGGATCTGAACGAGCTCTTTCCCAACTGATTTTCAATGTGTAGGATCCCTGTGGCCCAAAGCCAAATCCGGGACTCAGAGAAACTGCTCTGACTGTGGAGAAGTGATCTCTCAAATATCACAGTGCACAGGAGAGACGGCAGTGCCGAGCACCGTGAGAGTTTGGTTGATGACCGGGGTTCCCAGGTGCCACAGTAATACTAGGAACTCTTCAATTCAACTTCTAGCCAAGTGGAAGGGGCAGACTGGGAACCACCAAATCATCAGTTTTAAGCTCACTTCACTCTCAGAGTAGTTTCAATTCTGTGCAATAGCATAATTGGAAAGGGGCAGGAGGTACAGAGCATGAGCTCTGGGTACCAATACAAGGGGTGCAACATAAAAATAGCCCCCAAGGAACTGTACTGCCACAGCAGCCTGTTAGGGGAGCTTGCACTGAGGTAGCAGCAGCAGCTCGTGTGCAAAGAGGTAAGCACTCACCTTCTCCCCACTTGTCCCAGGGCACC
This sequence comes from Crocodylus siamensis, assembly GCF_052110815.1. NCBI lineage: Eukaryota > Metazoa > Chordata > Crocodylia > Crocodylidae > Crocodylus > Crocodylus siamensis. The sequence goes on along the minus strand of NC_143398.1, from coordinate 230,647,049 downwards.
AAAATTATAAGCTGTGCCTCTGGTTTATTTCAAATTATTAGGGCAGCCAGTATAATTTAGCCTATTTTATATATAGGGCAACTGAGAGGTTTCCAAAGAGATTTCTAAAAAAATGGTACCAGAACCCATATAGCTAACAGAGGTGCAAAGTACACATCTTCTCCTCTTGTATTGACTATTCACTCAGAGGAGGACATTTCTAGAACTAGAGTTTCATAGATTTGCACTGAAGACATAAAGATCTTTGGCTCAAATGCTATTGCTGGCTCATGTGTGTCACCTCAACAAATTTCTGTTTTCTCGAGTTTTTAAAAAAATATTTTATCAAATTCACAATGAATAAACCAGTACGGTTGTTTGAAACAATATAAAACATTCAAGCATGGAGAGACACGAAAAACCTGGGTGATGCACATTTCAGTTGCATGTGGACTGAATGCAATGGTTAGCCTGAAGGATTAGACTGAAGATTTCTAACTCCCAAAGCAGCAGTCAGAGAGTGAGAGAGGTAGAAGCAAGCAAGCCCTTTCTCAGAAAACAATGAAGATCATTGATTGCTATTTTTGTACTCCAATTGCTTTGTGTACCAATGGGAATTTTCTATATTAATTTTATTCAGGGGATGGTAGGGTCTTATAGACATGGCACCATTAATCATGCCTAATTTAAGAAGAAACATTACATTTGCACATTTAGTTTAAATGAGGAACTGTCATAATTTGCACTGACACGTTGAACTTTCTGCCAGTTAAGCATTTTTGTTATCCTCTTTGTAGCTGAACCTCGGAAAGCATACCCCTACCTTCATGTATAACCCAATACACTTAGTGCAGTTCTTTAACTGAAAGATTTGTAAATAGTTTAGAATCAAAAATAATAGCACAAACTATCATTTCAGATATTCTGCAAAACAACTGAAGAAAACTTAATTTGATAATTTTCTGTTGTTTTTGGTCAAAGCAGGTGGCTTAGTCATATCAGATCTGAAGAAATGAGTTTGCTAAAGCAGTTTTCAAACAGCATTTTAAAATAGCTTGAGGGTGTTTAGGGAAAACATGTATTTGTGTTTTGCCATTGTAGTCCACCAGATCAACATCACTGTTCAGAAGAGCCCATTAAAAACACTACTGTGACTCCCTGTGGTTTTAATTTTGAATTAGGTCCTAAAGCATATAGACAAGATGTTAGTGCTTTCCACCTCCAACTCACTTGTAGTAATAAAGAGAATGAAAAAACTTTACAAACAGGAAGAGAAGAAAGAATTTACAATTCTAACAACTAAACATCATCAAATTTCTTTTTTGCAATAAAGGAATGAACACCTGCGCCTCTGACATTTAATCCAATTAATCAACTCAATATGTATCTATTATGAAGATAATTTTGTTCATTTGTCACCTAGGAGAGAAAAGTTAGTCTAGTGAACTATTTAATTTCTTGAAGGAAAATAATTAGGAGATAGGAAAAACAGACATTTTTTTATAAAGTATGCTAATTAAAATGGAAATACAGATATAACCGTGAAAGATTACATTACAAATAAAATGCTAGTATGCTAAAAAACAAACTGGTATGGCAAATTTAGAGAGAGCTACTGAGAGCAATCTAGTGCTTACCTTTGTGTAGAGATGAATTCTGTCAGTATTCCTGCTTGCACAGAACATGAGCCCATCATATGCTAAAAAAGTACCCGTGTTGTCTGTGGGTTCTGTAAATGAAAAACAAGACTGATTTTTCCCCCAAAATAAGTCATTTAATTTTTATTACCATAACCAAAAGTGGAAAAAATGATCATGTAAACCACAGAAACAGGTAACTAAATTTAAAAGTCTTTGGATGAACATCCTACCTAGGCAGCTTATTCCTAGGGAAAAGCAACTAAGAGATTTGTAACTCTGAAGTAATCAGGAGTTGTTCTTATACAACAATGTACATTATTCATTCAATGCCTATTAGCTTTTTTGCCTAAAAATTAATTCCTCAGAAGACTATAAAAAGTTGGTGAAATTCAGATTGAAACAAATAAGTTTCAACTTTCAATTAAGCAACATCATTCTAATAAACTTCCCTCTAGCATCAGCTTTAAAGCTGTTGTATAATAATTATGACTTACAGTACATGAAATCCTCCTAATACTGTATTTTTCATTCATTGGATGCAAGATCATTGCTACAGGGTTTGGTTTTGCATATGCATTTGTATAGTGCTAAGCCTGAGGGATCTGATTCCGACTGGAGCTTTTGAATGCTATTGTTATATCATCCAATGGAAGTATTATAAGTTTGAAGCATCCTGACAACAGCATGCTCCCATTCTTGCCTAATTCATACCATTTGAGAAGTCCTCACACTTGAATACATTTGAGACATTAATACAAAGATATGCCTAAATTTGGTAACCATATTCTCTTTGCAAAGTCATATTCTTTTCCATCCATCCCTTTCATTCACTTATCCATCCATCCATCCCTTTCATTCACTTAGTTTAGTCATCCATTAAAATGGTAGGTTTTTTAAATAGACCCATATTTAATAGGTGCTCTGTGAAATACCTAGCTCACTACATGCGTTTACAAAAAAAGTTAGTTTTTACCAAAGCAGAGAGTTGCACTATTCTCAAGTTTTCAGATACTAGATTATTCCAGGTGTTGCTAAACAAAATGCGAGAATGAACGTGGGCCATCACAGACTACCTGTGACAGAGGCTCTATATGAACACTGGCCTGTTTTGGAAATAGATTTATAAATGCTGTAAAGATTATTGCACAGTACCACTCCAAGCTACAGCAGTCAAGTTAAAAATAAAGAGAAAGTAACATTGTGGCGGAAAACTGAAGAAAAAAAAGGGAGGAAAATTAAAATTAAGAGTCTGTGTTACAACTGAAGTTAGTTTCAACTGAATGTTATAATTTATCTAGAAAACGTGCAGCATACTAACAAACTATTAGCCCTGTTAATAAGGTGATAAACTGTAGGTATATTAATTTTGTTAACAGGCAGCTCATTGTATACCATACTTACCAGGTAATGCCAAAGAAAGCTATATGCATCTATGGTTATACCAGAATTGCACAAAAAACTTCAGCCAATCTGAAAATTTATCAGGCTAGCTTATGCTTAAACACAGCTGCCTATTCAGCAGTCTACATGCATAGGCTGAAGCATGGTTTCAAATATACGGTTTTCTACACTTAGTTAAAACTGTTTTGCATTCCCAGAGCTTGTGTTTAATGCTATTTCACAGATTTGATGGGTTAGGTTTGCCATAGTAGGAATTCTATTTACCTTCTTTAAGCTTTTGATTACTCTCTTCAGATTCATTTTCAACTGCATTGGCTACCTCTTCCACATTTTTATCAGATGGCTCCTTTGCTGTTTGTATAAAGTCTTCCCTCTTATCATCTGTATTGCGTACCACTGCATCTTTGCATTTTCTAGAGTTCTTTGATGCATTTTCTCCTTCACTCTGGGTACACAGAGTGTTACTTTGATCTGTATTCTTTTTAACTATAATTAAAGAAATAAAGCGATCATTTTGGCTCCTGATGCACATTACATATAGGACTCAATTAACTGGTTAATCACATAATAAATTTAGACGAGCCACATGTGCAAAGTAACACTGGCCACATATGCAAAGTAATTACAATACAATTAACTGGTTAATCATGCAATACATTTAGACCAGCCACACATGCAACTATAAATGGTCATTCTTATACCATAAAAAAGTCTATCCAGCTATAAAAAGAACCAACCTGCTACAAAGTTAGTCTTTGAAAATGGGGGGAAACTCAATAGCTGGTTTCTACCCAGCCTTAATTTGAACATGTAGTAGGGCCCTAAAACTTAGTTTCCATGAACACAGGCAGGTATATAAAAGGAATATATTTGGCATAATAAAATGTATATTTGAAAGAGTAGGTTTTTCAAGTTGTAATTTGATGATAATCATTTAACAGTTAATTTTGAAAAGATTTTGCTATAAAAATGAAAGAGTGACTTTAGTTAAGTTGGAACATTTACAGATAATTTCACAAATTATAGAGTTAATTTTTAAATGTCTACTTGAAGCAAATATATTATCAGAGTTGAAGTTTAGGTGTATAGTGTAGAAAATTACTCAGCATATTCCTTTATTTACAAAATCTATGGCTAGGTGTGTCGTGGTCCCCACCCCACAATCATCACCCTCATTTTAGACTCATTTACTAAGTGGAGGGAGCAGAGGCAGGTGGATGCTGAGGCTCTTACTTTGGGCCTGAACCCAAGTTGGGGCCAAAGTCAGTCTCACAGCATCCTCGTACCCCACCTCTGCTGGCCCTCTGTAGCTTCTGCCCTGACTCTGCCCCATTCCCACCCCTTACTCTAATCAGGCACAGTTTGGCTCTGGCTCAGGCTGGGTTCCCTGGGTACAGGCCACAGAGCACATGGAAACTCTGTCCCCTGCCTGGCTAGTCAGCAGTGTCACCATTGCTGCATGGCTGGCAGGGGTTGCTCTTCCATGTGCTGTGCTCTGGAGGGAACAGAGCTCCAACAGCATTTGGCAGTAAAGGGGAGGAAGAGGCAGAAATTGTGGGGAGTGGGTAGTGCTGGGGGGGCGGGGGCAGGAAGGCTACAGAGGGAAAAGGGGGGGGCAAGAGATCCTTCCCCATCCCCCAGCTATTGCTCTCCCTGCTGTAGCAGTGGCAAGACAGTGAATTTAAAGACAACCTTCTGATAACTAGATTCTATACCTGCTGAATTATAACAAATTTATACATTTTCAATATATAGAATCTAATTATTGTGAGGGGTCATCTTAAATAGAGGGTCAACTTAGATTTGAGTACATGTGGTATACTTAGTGTTACAGAGCGTTAACACTGATACATTTCAATTAATTTTTTAAGCTCACTTCTTGAATTATCTATTGCTGTTTGGAGGAAAATGTATAGAGAAAGTTCCTCCCCTCCCACCTTTCTACCTTGATTATTTTTATTGAAATAAGTCTCTCAACACCTGTGAAATCAGAAATAACAGAATTATTTTTGCTTCTGTTGTTTTTCTAAGGTGATTTGTATTTGTGTAGTGTCAGGTTTAGGACACTGGAAAGACGTTTCACATGGCACTGGCATTGCACAGGTACTATGCAAGTCTCCCTGACTAATAAAGCAAAGTCAATTTACTTACTGAGATGAACAAACAGGTCAGCAACCACACTATATTATCTTTTCTCCCTGGTCTCTGTCAAAAGTGCTAGCTACACAGGGGTGACTTTTCCATTACAGACAGCAGTCATCCAAGACCACCATTTCAGGGGCAAGTTATCTACAGACAGACACTGATTTTCAAATATCCAAACTCTATTTTGGCAAGTACAGAGAATGTTTCATGCAAACAGGTTAATAACCCAAAACATGCAGTAGATAACATAGTAACTGCAATCTCTAAGTGGTACAATGAGCATGTTGTGGTATTTCCTAAGAGTGTTTTTTTTTAATTTACAAGGATGAACTTGAAGTTATTCTATTATATTTAATAAAGAAGATATGCCAAATGTGTAGCTCTTAAATGCATTTAAACAACTTTTAAAAAGGGTCACTGTCTTCCACAAGGAAAGCACAACTGAAATTGCACTAAGTTTAGGAGCTTATACTTGGAGGGGGGGGGTTTAAGGATGCCTGAATATTGTAAAAGTAAACATAATAAAGAATATTTGACTGCGGGAGAAATATAATATTTCAAATTAAACTTCTGATGCCTTCCAAATGTTAGGTTTCAGGACAATTATCTATCACTTCATTAACTAAGTTAAGCATCTGAACTGCATCAAATATCTGGAAAAAAATCTCTAATTCTATTGGTTTGTTAATAATGATAAATCATCTGAAGGGAAAGAAAGCAGCAGAGCAATGACTTAAGTCATATCTGCTGCCATGGAAACTGAATTTCTATGCTTGCCCATTGAATTTACATCCTGCTGACATTAATCAGCACTACCCATTTGTACCAAATTAGTGTCATATCATAGGAACTTTGAATAAATAGTCCTGGCCAAAATCAGGACTTGTAAAGAAGGAGACAATTTCATACATATTCCTCTTCATTTGAAGACTAGTTCTTCATATTTTACTGAATTTATAAAAATAGTGATGTATCCTCTGAAACAGCAAGATTATAATTGAATATGCACACTATCATATGCAGCAGCATGGGTCACTTACCATCATCATTTTGAGGGCAATCACACATTTCACAATAAGGTAATAATTCATTATTAGTGTAAGTGCAAACAGTACAACACCAGACATTGTCCAATGCTGAGCTTTTGCTTGACTTGCACAGTGAACTGCCAGAGGGTCCTTGATTGATTTCCTCTGTAAATAAAGAGTTTGTTTTCTCAGTTAATGATTTACTCATTTTCTTACTGGAACTGCTTTGGGTAGCTACACCTAGAGATCTTGGTCTTTTCGCTTCACGCTCACAGCCATTTTCATGACAAATTGCATCTACGTCAATTATTTCACTGGAGTCGCCTTCCCCACTGCTCTCCTCTGTGTCCTCTCTCAGACAGATTGTAGAAGATTCTAAAGTAAAATCCCGTAATGTCTCGCAAGAGGATATTTTGCGTTTTTTCTCAGTGGAAGATTTTGGTGAAAAGAAGGAACGAATGTCACGTTGTTTTTCTTTTTCAAACTAGAAAAGAGAAACAAACATTAGAAAAAGAACAAACCCCAAATTACTTAAACTGGATATTGTCTATCTCCTTGAAGACATAATTGCTTCCAGTTATGATTCTTGCTCTTTTTAATGAGGTTTTTTAGTTAGAGGACACTTAACTAAAATCTCTTTTAATAACAGGAACTTGAAAATAAAAAGCAATTTAGCCCTCTTTTCAAAAACTGAGATAATTTTCACCATTCTAGTCAGAATGATAAAAGCAGCATAATCAGAGACCACTGGAAAACAAATGCAGTGTTGGCATGCCATATGCATTATTTTAAAATTACATACATTATAAGGAAGGATATTTAATTTAAATTGTATATGTTTGCTTGATATACTGGCAGCAGTAAGTGGGCAGATCTGCAAAACTAAGCAGCTCTTTAGTCCCTGAAGGTTTCTGTACTGCAAAAATAAATAATATGTTTTAAGCCACATCTAAACAAGGAAAATGTTTATTTCTGATGTAGTACACTCCCACTCAGATCATGTCTATTTACTTTCTTGAAGACAAAACTCTTTATAATTATATACACTGTCAAAAACTGCAAGCCATCTCGTAGTATCTTTGCTGACCTAGATATGTAATACAAACTGTTACTCTATCAGGGTACACTTTGGGAGACAGAAATAAATCATTATACCAAGATGGAATCTCATAGTAGTGACTATGGATTTGCATAGCATCTACCGGGGTTCAGTAGCTGTAGTTGTACTATCGGAATCCACTTGAGGTTGAAGACTCGAGTAACAATAAATTGAAACTGAGTCAGGTAATATCTCAAAAGCATTTTGCACAATAAAATGATGTAGTGCAAATATACTTTTAGTAAACAGAAGTAGCAGATTAGGCAGTTGCAGTGGCATCAACTGAAGAAACAATAGCTAAATAAGACAATGATGAATGACGTATTAGAAGGCTAGTATCATGAGATAGTATCTTAGCCATGCTGTTTAACTTGAACTTAAAAGGAACCAGCTGCTGCCAGAAGCTGCAAAGAGAGAAAATACAAGGATTTTCTCCAAGCTAACAAATTGACCACATAATACTTGTCAAATAAGCTTCGCAGAGAAGTGATTCTCTGAAAAATCAGTCCCCTTGAAAGCACATCAAGATGTGCCCACAAAAAAGTAAAGACTAAAAAAACATTAATCACATTGGAAAGTCATGGCCAAAATACGTTGGGAATCCTTTGGAATAGACAGCACTGTAAAAATGTAAAAAAGGTCAAAGAGTGAGTGTATTCATCCTAAAGTAGAGGTTCCAGTTTTATTTTCCGCCAAGAGCTGAACTGTTTATAAGAAATGTCTCATAAATTTTGAAACAAACTCTCTCAACTGCTCACTCACTGGAAAACAGATCGAGAGCAAAATTATGTAGTTGGTTGAGATCCAGAAGAACTGAGCATATTAATTATATATAGTGCAGGGACTTTACATCTGTTCTAACTCAGAGATTGCAGGGATTTTTTTTTCTAATATCAAATGGCAGATATACTCCTAACAGGAGAGCAATCCTACCTGCATGCTCTAGTAACAATTTTCACTAAAGAGCTCTGATATAATTGTGAACCCTTAGACAAGTTTCTGCATACACAAGTTTCTTCCAGCCTTAGGCATCGTTTAGGAAGCTCTACAACTTTTCTTCTTTAACTGGAACTACTGGGTGTTGGAAGATTTACTTTTCCTTCATCCCTCGTCAAATTGAGCAAGAAGGAAATATCAATTGTTTGAACATACACCAAGAATACGTAGCTTTATTGCGTAGATTTCATAGACGTTAGGGCTGGAAGGGACCTCCGAAGATCAAGTCTAGCTCCCCGTCGGAAGGACAGGAAGTCAGCTGGGGTCACAGGATCCCAGCAAGATAAGCATCCAATTTGCTCTTGAATGTGTTCAATGTAGGTGCTTGAACCACCTCCAATGGCAGGCTGTTTCAGACCTTGGGGGCTTGGACAGTAAAGAAATTCTTCCTTATGTCCAGCCTGAAATGTTCTTGCAGGAGTTTATAATCGTTCAAACTTGTCATCCCTTGGGGTGCTCTGGTGAACAAAAAGTTCCCTCAGATCCTGGTGGTCACCCCGATAAACTTATAGGTGCCATCAGATCACCCCTGAGCCTGCGCTTTTCCAGGCTAAAGAGCCCCATGGCTGTTTTCCTGACCTCTAATCATGCGCGTGGCTCTTCTCTAGACTCTCTCAAGCTTCTCCACATCCTTTTTGAATTGTGGAGCCCAAAACTGGATGCAGTACTCCAGCTGCGGCCTCACCAAGGCTGAGTACAAGGGGAGAATGACGTCCCAGGATTTGCTTGAGAAGCATCTATGCATGCAAGCCAGCATTTTGCTTGTTTTACTAGCCGCAGCGTCACACTGCAGGCTCATGTTCATCTTGTGGTCAATGATGACCCCCAAATCTCTTTCTTCCATAGTGCTAGCCAGCGTAGCACTGCCGAGACTATAAGGTTGCTGCAGGTTTTTCTTCCCAAGGTGGAGAAGCTTGCATTTTTCAGTGTTAAACACCATCAGGTTCTTGTCCCCCATTTGCTGAGCCTCTCCAGGTCAGCCTGGATCACTTGCCTGTCTTCAGGTGTGGATGCTTTGCCCCAGAGTTTGGTGTCATCGGTGAACTTGGCCAGTCTGCTTCTGACTCCAATGTCCACATCATTAATGAAGATGTTGAACAATATAGGTCCAAGGACAGAGCCTTGGTGGACCCCACTGGTCACAGGGCACCAGGATGATTGACTTCTGTCAATTACTACTCTCTGGGTCCAAACACGGAGCCAATTTCCCAGCCAGCGGATCATGGTGGACCCAAGGCCATAACTGGCCAGTTTCGCCAAGAGGTGATCATGGGATACCAGATCAAAGGCTTTTTTGAAATCAAGATATATGACATCAATCTCGTCTCCCTCGTCCAGGTGACAGGTCACCTGGTCATAGAAGGGAATGAGATTGGTCAAGCAAGACCTACCTGCAACAAACCCGTGCTGGCTATCCCTTAGGATGTTGTCATCAGCCAGTCCATTAAGGATGGCCTCTTCAATAAACTTTAAGACCTTCCCCAGGATATAAGTCAGGCTGATGAGCCTATAGTTAGCTGGATCCACTTTCCTCCCTTTCTTGAAGACAGGCACCACATTGACCTTCTTCCAGTCTTCAGGCACTACACCAAAGCGCCAGGAAGCTACCACATTATTAAAACCATTTTTGTTCATGAAATGATGAATTTATCTGTTTATATTTAACAACAAACACAACTTCCAAAATAACTTAGTCGGTACCATGTGTGTCACTGTCTTCAGTACCATGTTTTTCCATGTATGCCCAGGCCCGGTTCATTGAGACCCACTTAAGCTCTTTACTGACCAAAACACAGCATATACTGAACAGTATGCCTAGACACCATGTAAGGGAAGCTGAGCATGTGTCTTACAAAAGTACCGCATCCAGGGGCTTTGAGTGAGATTTTTTTCTGTAGAGATGTACTTTGCCAGCTTTAATTGTAAGCATAGCTAAGCTACTTATCACTAGCAATAAACTAAGCAAATTTAAGCAGTAAGAGCCCTTTTAATTCAGGAGAAAAAAAAAGAGACTTGGAAACCATCATGCACTAATGAGAATGTAGGCTGACCTAACTGCATATTCTTGAGCACTTTTAGCTTAATTTTGAATGTGTTTTGGGATGGCACCTCTTCTTTGAGATGATATTCTTTGTAGCTTCACTGGCTTATTAAGACAGTGTGGGACTGATTCTGGCTCAGATCCACCTACTCTGACAAGGGAAAATAGAAACAGGAACAAGAAAGGACTGGTATAAAAAAAGTAACAGTGACATGGGAAGAAACAAAAGCAAGTAATCAGTTAAAAGGTCATTTCTTAGACTTAATTCTTTTCAAACAGGTCATTTTAATGTTTAATTAGAAGCCCAATTTACAGTTAGATAGTAGAACTAATTTACAAGATCATAACAAAATATACAAATCTGTGTAGTCTTACATGACTGAATAAAACTTCATTCTTGATCTCTTCAAGACTTTCATTTGGGGTCCAGGTTTCAGCAAAACTCAAGAAATCCCACTTTTCTTTATCACCTTCTTCAGCCCGTAATTTCTCTTTCTTACCATTCAGTGTGCTGCCTGTAACTCTGGCCTGCAGTCAGAATACATAACAGTTTCCTTAATTCATAATTTGGAAAACATGCAACTATCCAAGAGTTACTTCTTTTCAAACATAACTTAGTAGTTGTAAGGAGAAGAATATCACTTACTAATTCAAAAAATAATATTTATAACAGGATTAAAAGCTGTAAACTTAAGACCCAATACTCCTACCAATTCTCTAATCAAAATCCACAGCTAACACAGTAACAAGAACCCATCTCCTAATGTATGACAGCTTACTACATTGAAATTAATATTTTTTAGGTTAATAAATGTGTGTTGAATGCTGCTTGTACCCTTAGACTGCAAACTCTTTGGTAATTCTATATACAGTTCTACGTAATTCTTCTTGAAAATGGACTTTCCATAACACAAGCAAAACAGAATTGAACCACTATAATGAAATGTGCTCATTTATTCTTGATTAAATATAGATAAATAATAATAATCAACAAAATAAAAACTACAAAATAGTATCAGCCAGAAGGAAGTCAGTTTCATTAAAAGCCCTTGAGACAAGCATGGCTATTGAGCCTGGACTCCTAGGCCAGGTTCCAACTTTGATAATCAGATCATGAAAGATTCACTAAACTGGCTTTGGAGCAGATAACTGTTCATTCACTTGGCCCCAATTAACTATTGATTTCTCATTCAGTGAAGGAATCCCCAGATGAGAGATGATGAACGGATACTGAGACAATTCTCCAGGAGTAGGCTTTAAGTGCTCCCAATTTAATACTGTGATTTTTCAAATGGGCTCAGTAGAGTTACAATTAAAGGGAATTGTGCAATGAAAACTTATAGCACCTAGCTTCTTAAGGCTTTCACAGTTGGGGATGAAGAAGATGGATCTGTAGATTTAAGAATATTCAGCAGTCTTTTCTATTCCTGGAAAGCTATAATTATGCACATAGGTGAAGCTTATTCTGTAAGCAGAACTAATATAGATCAATCGTGATAGTAAAGCAAACCCACACATTCTGATTAATATTAAAAAAAAGAACCCAGGTCACTAACATTAGCAAAATGTATATCTAACACAGCCATTATGTAACAATAATGTTTCTGTACAGGGCTACAGGAACAGCAGAAGGGATAAAAAGCTAGCTCAGAATAAGCATGGTTACCCTTCAATAAAAACACAAATTGATTGACCTGGTAATCTTAATAGCAGGAGAGTGACCCAAATGTAAGAATCCTCTGAGGGCACTGCTCAGAGATGCATGCCATAGATGCTGTGGATTCCTGACACAAATAAAATGCATTGTTGACTACTTAGCTCTATTCCAGTAAGTACCTTGCGATTTAACATTGCCCACATGAGGGGATCTAATGTTCCTTTTGCAATAAGATAGTGCACATTTACAGAACTGTATTGTCCAATTCGATGTGCCCTGTCTTCGGCTTGCTTTATGTGTCCAGGGTCCCAGTATAATTCAGCAAACACAACATGAGTGGCAGCAGTAAAAGTTAAACCCTAGACAAAATTAGCAATTAGATTAATTGATTTCTAAAAAGTAATAGAGAGAAGATATGACTTTATACATGTACAAGAAAACATTATAAAATGACAGAACAGCTAAAGGGCAATGCCACAACTTTTTCTACTTTCTTATGATCCCAAATTATACAGAATATTCTGAAATAACACACCCAGACAGATGTTTCAGATTTCCATTGATTAATATATTTTTAAAGATCCAAAATGGGATTTATATAGAATTTAGGTGCTCAAGTCAAACATTAAGATCCTCAAAACACCTGTACCCTAGAGACATGGAAACTCCAAAGGTACTTCAGCATTAAAGTTTTCCAGGTGCTTAAAGTATTGCTTTTAATCTTAGCTTAATCTTGACAGGACCACCCAGCTCCATCGCAGCTATTTCCCTCAGGAGTGATCAATCCAGTAGGTGCTCAGATTTGGTTTTGTGCAAATGCAGTGGTGACCATAGGTTTCTTTTATAAGACAGCCAAAGGTAATCACATCATTTCCAACAGGTCAGCAATGGAAACACTTTGCAGCATACCGTCCTCGGAGTAGTAACTAGAACCAGGTTACGCCTGTGAATGATCTAACCACAAGCTTAGAGTCATACTCACTCTGACACTCTCTGGTCTAATAAAAGCTAAATTCTCTCTTGTAGAGTGACACAGCTTCAATAAGAGGAAAAGAGGATGCCCATTAAACTATATCTAGTTTATAGATGTGGCACTCTCTAGGGATGGATAGATTTGAAACACTTCAGGCAGGGGAGAAAACTGAACCCAGATTTCCTACATCTTGGGTGAAAGTTTTAATGACTGAGCTATTGGTAAGAATCCTCACCACCACCACATCCTCTTTTAAAGGATGGCTGAAAAAGAGTGAATCACGCTTGTTTTTTGGGAGGAAAATGATAAAGGCTGCTTGCAGATGTTAAAAAACCCCCAAAACCAAAAAATGGTGCTTTACCTTAAACTTGGCGCACTTTAAACCTGTGCCAAGCCCAGCACATGCAGTGTTTTAGTTGGACTGGGCTCACTGAACTTCTGCATAGATTATGCAATTAATCATACAATACATTAAGACCGGCCACACGTGCGAAGTAAAACCAGCCACATGTGCAAAGTAATTATCATTCAATTAGTTGGTTAACTGTGCAATAAATTTAGACCAGCCACGCATATAAAGTAATTCTCATGCCATAAAAACATCCATCCAGCAATAATAGAGCCAACCAGCTAGAGTTAGTGCTTGAAAATGTGTAGTAACTTTATAGCTGGTCTCCACCCAGCTTTAATTTGACCATATGACAGAGTCCAAAGACTTGTCTGCCCTCAGTGTTTTCCTGTTGGCTACCTTATGTAACTCCCCAGTCAGTGTGCTGACTTTATATGGCTCCCTGTTGAGTCTGCTGATTTTTGCGGATCTCAGCCCAAAGTATGTTATTTTCCTTATTGCCTAAGTTTGCCACCCAGGTTCTGTAGTCTACAATGAGGGTCAGGTGCCAGTGATCAGGAGCTGAGTATTAGCCTCTGCACTAGCTATGTCCCTTTTTGGATCTGTACTTTGCCTTCCAAAAAGGCAGGGTTTATTTAATGGCTGCTCCAGCAAACAGTAACCCATAACACATGGAAAATACCACTAATTTAAGCACTGAAAATGGATGCAAGACTTATTAACATAACTAAAATATTTGTACCCACAGCAACATGAAATAAAAATCATGTAAAATATTAATGAGAAGCAAAATAAGTTGTAATATTGCGTAAATGCTCTATATCACTTCCCCAGAAGATAAAAGCAGGGTGTTGGTTTTTTTAAAGAAATACTGAACTCCTACTAACTATTCAGATACCGGATGACTCTTTTGGCTTGGTTCTACTGAAATCATTTCAGATGAAGTGCTGTACTAATTTTATGGTTGATGTGAAAACAAACAAAGGAGTCTAGAAAAGCTTAATTTGATGGCTGCCTGCAGTAAAACATCTTCACCCTTCATGGGTATAATAGCATGTGTATGCTTGGTATTTTTAAATTTCTTACTTCAAAGTGCATTAATATATGCTTTACCCCTGCCCCCATCACTGATTTTATCTTACTTGACCAGCAGCCTGAATGCTCAGAATGGCTACACGGGTATCTGGATCCTTCTGAAACTGATGAACAAGATGTATTCTTTCTGCTGAAGGAACACTTCCATCAATTCGAATGTACCGAGCCTATACAATTCCAAAAGAATGGCAACAGTAATATTACTTGTAAAATTAACTCTCAGAAAATGACACTAAAATACTGGGAAAACAAGAAATCATTCCATTCCTATAATCAGGACCACAGGCAAACTACTGAGTATTTTTGTACTTTACTCCTTTTATAAGACGGGAGTAATCTGACCTACAGTTCAGTAAGATGCAATTAATTTATTAATGTTTGTAAAGCAATGGCTAATCTCAAAATAGCTGGGGCTACAGAAGAAGTGTGTTGTTTTTGTTGCCATTATTATTTGGAATAAAACAGAATGTTAAACCACCACCATTTTATAGAAGTATTACAGTACTTCCTTTATAGATGCTTTTTTTTTTTTTTTTTTAGCAATAATCTAAAGGTGCTACTCTTTGATAATAGAATGATCCAGACTGCATTGTTTAAAATTATTTTCCAAAACACTATATTCTATGGATAAGATATCTGAATATTGCGTTGCTGATCCCACATGTATTTAAGCTTATGAATATCTACATACACAACTAATCCTATTAAAAGCAAGAAGCTCCTAACTGGCTACATTTTTGTAGGACTGGGACCTAAATCTAAAGCAATAAAGAATAAATCACTTAGATTTACCTTGTTTTCTATGGCTGCCTCTGTACAAGCCTGAAGCATGGTTAAGTGATGAGCAAAAACCAGAAACTTAAGTTTGTCATTCTCAAGCATCATTTTGATGTAGTCTTTTACTGCTCCAGCCTAGAGCACAAGAAATTGTGCAATTTTATTAATTCTATGGACAATACAAAATGTAACCATGGCAAGAATTCTTGTCAGTGCTGTACTTTATTGGATCAACTCTTAACATAGACAATGACTTTGTGGTCACTTATAATCTTAACCCTGTACTTCACAGGTCATAATGACCCTACTTAATATGCTTTTGTTCCATCTGCTATTTAGCTCAGGTGTGTCTGCTTCCAACTCAGAGACCTGAAGAAGGGTACTGTGATACCTGACAGTTTGTCATTGCTTTTACCAACTATACAGTTGCTTCAATACAAGATATTACCCACAAGAATTCTTGCCTCTTGCATATCTCCTGAACCATCACAGCAACATCACCTCAAAATTACCATAAAGCAATAGTGACAGTTTCTGCTTTAATACCTCCTTTTCCCATGATGGCAAAAATATGAACACAAGTTCACCTTGTAAGAGGAAAATTATTTTCCTATTTGTCATATGATCAGTTGATTTTGTAAATTATTGACAAATTATGCATTTTAATAGGGAAAAATGCCTTTCTAGATATCACCTTAGGATAATGAACAAGTCCTATAGAAGCACAAAAGATTGCTGTGACAGTTTAAATTGTTTATTACATTTAAAAATGCAATGTTAAATAATATTTAACTTAAGATGACATCTCTGGATATCTTGCACATATGTTGACAGTCAAGTGATTTGTATCACAGATCTATTTTAAAGAAACAACAAGGTACCCAATGTGTCTAACACTAAAGACTAAAGGAATAACTTTAATAGCTGCTCTGTAAAAAGGCAGTTAGTAACAGTTACCAAGTTTTCTAGTGTATAAAACACCCTGCATATTAGATACAAGAAAGGATTACAGAATCTGAGATCGGAATCTGAGATCTGAGAACCTACAGGTTAGGGAACTCCCCTCTTGTCAGCACGGAGGCAGAAAGGGATCTGGGGGTCATCACTGACTCCAAGATGAACATGGGCCAGCAGTGTGGGGACGCGGTCAGGAAGGCCAACCGCACCTTGTTGTGCATCCACAGATGCATCTCGAGCAGGTCCAAGGAGGTGATCCTTCCCCTCTATGCAGCACTGGTCAGGCCGCAGCTGGAGTATTGCATTCAATTCTGGGCGCCGCACTTCAAGAGGGATGTGGACAGCATGGAGAGGGTCCAGAGGAGGGCCACTCGTATGATCAGAGGACAGCAGGGCAGCCCCTATGAGGAGAGGCTACGGGACCTGAACCTGTTCAACCTCCAAAAGAGAAGGCTGAGGCGGGATCTTGTGGCCTGTTATAAACTAGTCAGAGGGGACCAGCAGGCATGGGGGGAGTCACTGTTCCCCCGAGCACCGCCAGGAGTGACCAGGAATAACGGTCACAAGCTGGCAGAGGGTAGGTTTAGGTGAGATATCAGGAGGTGCTACTTCACAGTCAGGGCGGCTAGGGTCTGGAACCAGCTTCCAAGAGAAGTGGTGCAGGCCATACCCTGGGGGTGTTTAAGAGGAGGTTAGATGAACATCTTGGTGGGGTCGTTTGACCCCAGTACTCTTTCCTGCCATGGCAGGGTGTCGGACTAGATGATCTCCTCAGGTCCCTTCCGACCCTACAAACTATGAAACTATAAGTAGAGAATTGTTGAAAAATAGGTCTGGAAGTGTCACTGGGAAGTAATCTAAATTAGTCCAACCCCCTGCTCATGGCATAATCATCCTTGTTTAAACCATGCCTGACAAGTGTTTGTCTAACCTGCTCTTAAAAACTTCCAGGTACAGAAAATCTATAACCTCTCTAGGTAATCTGTTCCAACACTTAGCTACCCTCAAAATAAGAAAGCTTTTCCTAAATACCTAAGTGTTGCAGTTTAAGGTAGTTATTTCTTAACTTGTCCTCTGCAGCCAAGAATAATCTATCACCATCCACTTCATAAGCACCCTTCAGATATTGGAGAAGGTTACCAAAAAACCCCTCTCAGTCTTCTCTCCTCCAGACTAAATACTGCCAGTTCTTCTAAACTCTTCTCATGACTCACATCTTCCAGACTTCTAATCATTTGTTGCTCTCCACTGGACTCTCTCCAGTTTACCCACATCTTTCTTAAAGTATGGTGCCCAGAACTGGACACAATATTGCAGGTTCTGATCTTACTAGAGCTGAACAGAGCAAACAAAACATTTCACCTGACTTGCAAGTGACAGTCCTGTTAAGTGTCTGCAACTCCACCCCTCTTGGTATCATCTACAAATTTGCTAAGCATGAGCTCAGTTCCATCCTCCAAATCATTTCTGAAGGATTCCAGTGGTACCAGACCCAGAACACACCTTGGGGAATACCAATCAACACTTCCTTCCAGTTAGATATCGAGCTAGTGATGGCCACTCTCTCTTTAAGCAGAATGATCCAATCAATTATGGATCGAGACAAAATCCTTCAATCTTCTCTGGATCATCTGTTATTATACTGCCCTCCTCATTCACTAAGGAAGCTACACTTTACTTGTAGGTCTTCCTCTTATTTTAACATACTTGTAGAATGCTTTTTTTTTTCTGGCTTTTTATGTCCCTTACTAGCTGTATCTCAATTCACGCTTTGGTCTTCCTGATTTTCTCCATGTATATTTCCATGCGCATTTCCAACATGCTTTTCAAATTTTAGATGTGTGGAAATACAGGAGATATTATATGTTATAATGTGGTTCTTGTTAAGATCTTGGGTGAACTTCTATGTCCCCAGTGTTTAAAAAAAGTAAGGAGATGGCAATAAGTTTAATTTTTAAAAATAAAGAGTAGAGCTTAAAACTTCTTTTACTTTTTTGGTGCGTACATGCGTGCATGTGTGTGTATATATATAAAAACAGTCATAATGCTTTTGCTAGTCACCAAATTGAACAAAAAAATATTCAATTAAATTATTTTTGGATTTTCAACAACAGAAAATACCAATGAGTAATGTTTTTACCAGCCTGTAATTATATAAAATTATGAAAATGCATAATAGTTACAAAGGTTTTCAAGTATTTTGTAACTGAATCTTAAGTTTTTTTAAGGTTAAAATTTAAAGCTCCTAGTTAAATTCCAGCCATGTTGCCACAGTAGTGTGGCTGAGTCACAAAACTTTATATATGGTTCCTTTTTGCATAAATAATGTATCTATTCTTTTTCAAAGTATTATCAGCAACAAATGCTCATGCTGTTTAAAAGTCTCAAACATAGCTACTGAAATACTTACATATTTACCCAAATACAAGATAACCATGATTATATGATGACACCCTAATAAGCACTTTCTATATATGGGAAATTTATGAATTGGTTATAATTTTTCAGATACGCAATCTAATTACTGGAGATTTTGTCCTCCTTCCATTGTTACAACAGGGAAAATACGTCTGAAGGGTGATCAGAGAGCCCCTTTGCCATCTACCAACCCCCCCAAACATTTTCCCCTTGCTGCCAGACCCCGTTCTCCCTGAGTGCACAGAAGTGAGTGGCAAGTTCGACTCTCCAAGGAGAAATTGAATGTCTGTATGGGGCATGAGTTAGAACACCTTGGGACAAGTATGGGGGTCCGGGAAAGGTGGTCCTTCCTCAAAGAGGCTATCCTTGGGGCGCAGCAGGATGCAATTCCCCTGCACAGGAAGGCGGAAAAAGGGTCCAAGAAATCTTCATGGATGAGCGCAGATATCCAGGCTGGCCTGAGGGCAAAGAAAAAAGCGTACTGGCAGTGGAAGCAGGGGGCAGGGACAAAGGAGGAATACACCTCCCTGACCCGAGCTTGTAGAGATTTGGTAAGGAAGGCTAAAGCAGCACTGGAGCTTAGATTAGCTTCTGGGATTAAAGATAACAAAAAGTCCTTCTTCAAGTATACAGATAGCAAGAAGAAGTCTCGGGGTAACACTGGACCCCTACGAAGCAGGGCAGGGCAGTTGGTGACGGACGCACAAGAGAAGGCAGAACTCTTCAACAAGTTCTTTGCCTCCGTGTTCCTGTCTGCTGACAATGGGGTGCTCTCGGGTGACAGTGTAGAGAGGCCCGGGAAGGATGCCAGTCCCCCCACTGTTAGTTCAGACCTAGTTAAGGATTACCTGGAGGGCTTGGATGTGTCCAAGTCGGCGGGCCCAGATGACCTTCATCCGCAGGTGCTGAGGGAATTGGCTGGTGTCATCACGGAGCCATTAGCACGGCTGTTTGAGGACTCCTAGTGCTTGGGCCAAGTCCCTGAGGACTGGAAAAAGGCCAATGTGGTCCCTATTTTCAAGAAGGGGAGGAAGGAAGAGCCTGGCAACTACAAGCCAGTCAGCCTCACTTCTATCTTGGGGAAGGTCTTTGAAAAAATTATCAAGGGCCACATTTGTGAGAGCCCTGCAGGGGAAGTGATGTTGAGGGGTAACCAACACGGGCTCGTGCAAGGCCGATCCTGCCTGACTAACCTGGTCTCTTTCTATGACCAGGTAACAAAGAGCTTAGATGGAAAGGAGGAAGTCGATGTCATCTTCTTGGACTTCCAGAAGGCCTTCGACACAGTGTCCCCCCCGATTCTGGTGGGCAAGCTGAGGGACTGCGGCACTGACAAATGCACGGTCACATGGGTGGCAAACTGGCTCCAGGGGCGCACCCAGAGGGTGGCTGTGGACGGGTCGAAGTCGACCTGGGAGGGTGTGGGCAGCGGAGTCCCCCAGGGCTCAGTCCTTGGGCTGGTGCTGTTCAACATCTTCATTAGTGACCTGGACGAGAGTGTGGAGAGCACCCTGTTCAAGTTTGCTGATGCACCAAGCTGTGGGGTAAAGTGAATACACGGGCAGGCAGGGACCGCATCCAGGCAGACCTGGATAGGTTAAAGAAGTGGGCGGATCTGAACAGGATGCAGTTCAACAAGGACAAGTGCAGGGTGCTGCACCTGGGCAGCGGGAACCAGCATTATGGTTATAGGTTAGGGGCTGCCCCTCTCAGCAGCACAGAGGCAGAGAGGGATCTTGGAGTCAGGATTGACTCCAGGATGAATATGAGTCGCCAATGTGATGAAGCAATAGGCAGAGCCAACCGCAGCCTGTCATGCATCAACAGGGGCATCACTAACAGGTCCAGAGAGGTCTTGCTCCCCCTCTATGCGGTGCTGGTCAGGCTGCAGCTGGAGTACTGTGTCCAGTTCTGGGTGCCACACTTCAAGAGAGACTTGGGGAACCTGGAGAGGGTCCAGAGGAGGCCACTCGTATGGTTGAGGGCCTCTGTGGCCAGCCCTGTGAGGAAAGGCTGAGGGACCTGAATCTCTTCAGTCTCCGCAAGAGGAGACTGAGGGGGGATCTTGTGGCTGCCTACAACCTTATCAGGGGCCAGCAGCAGGGACTCAGGGAAAGTCTGTTCACCAGGGCTCCCCCTGGAGTCACCAGGAACAATGGCCACAAGCTGAGGGAGGGTAGGTTTAGGTTAGATATTAGGAAGTACTTCACTGTAAGGGTGGCCAGAGCCTGGAATAGGCTTTCCAGAGAGGTGGTGCTCTCACCTTCCCTGGAAATCTTCAAGAGGAGACTGGACAGGCACCTGGCTGGGGTCTTATGACCCCTCCCACCCACAGTGCTCCTTCCTGCCCGTGGCAGGGGGTCGGACTCGATGATCTGTCTAGGTCCCTTCCGAATCACTGATTCTATGATTCTAGGAACAAGCTAGCTGAGACTTTGGCAAATTAGCTTGGGCAGATGCCTGCAGGGGCCAGATTTTAGAGCACTGAAAAACTGAGCAGCAGTAAGACCGTAACAGTTGAAAAAGGATGATATACAAATGAAAGACAAAGGGAAATAAATGTATTGAAAGCTTTGGACAGGAAGGAAAACACTTGAGTTAGCTTTTGTGAGAGGGACTGGTAGTTGCAGAAGCAATCAAGGTCCGGGAAAGCATACTGTGTGCTGTCTACTTCCATTAGGAAATACTCTGGGACAGCTAAAAGAATATGAGGTACACTTCAGGGCACTGCAGTTTTCATTAGAAAACTTGCTGTTTTCTCATGAAGCCTTGTGCTTTATCTTCAAAGTAATAGCAAGGGTGTGCTGATAAACTCTGCAAAGCTTATCTGTATGTGTGTTTGCTCTTACCCAACACATTCCTTATGAAAAACATGAAGCATAAACAAGAAGGCTCACACCTTTTGTAAAGATTTGTGAAAGGGGGTGTTTAACCTGATGGTAGTCTGAAGAATAAAGAACTTGGAAATAGTTGCATAACGGATTCACTCTCAGCACCGGATGCCATACAATGTTCCTACATACCTCAAGATTTAAGCTTTGCGAGTTTTGTTACTGTCTTTCAGATATCTAGAGATTCAGTGGCTGAAGCCTAGCATGGCAATCTCTGGAGTAGCTAACAGGAAATGATCAACCAGACGATCATATACTCTTGTACAATTAATATTGCTTTTGTATACTAGTGTAAATTACAGTAAATATGTAAGAGAAGCTCCTAATCCTAGCAAAGTAAAGACAGCAGGATGCTGTTACCACACCTTGTCAGGAGGTGGCAGGGTAGCCAGTACTAAAAACCTTGTTTGCCTTGAGCAAATGACTCCATTGGGATAAACTTAAGATAGATGACACCTAAACATTTTACTATATGCTCTTTCAAAGTAAATCTGCACTCAACTAAGAAATGTTAACACAAATTAGTGTTGTAAAAATGCCATCTGTTCATATTCTCTTTCACACCATGGCAGGCAGGAATAAGATATGTTGGAATAAAGGAAAACATAATACAAGACCTGGCATTACACTTATACAATAAGACAGCAAAATTATCTCTCCTTATTTACTTGCCAATATGTTTTGTACACCCGTTGAAACAGCACAGACCATGTGGAGTTCCTCCTCATTTGCTTTGACAAGCAGGAGTACTATCAACCAGCACTGTTTAAACCTGAAAGGAATTTGTGAGTTCACTTCCACCTTCCTACCTAAGGCGATGACACAAGCTTGCATTATTTCCAGAGTCACAAGAAGCAAGTTAGCCAGAAAATGTTTAGTTTGAAGCAGCTGTTGCAAAGGAGAGAACACAAAGCCTTAGCTTGTTATAGCTCTGACAGTCTGCAAATAACCAAAAATAACCAATCTAAGCATAAAGACAGATGCTTGGGCGGGGGGAGAGAGGAAAGAAACAAACAAAACCCACCAAAATCTTGCACTTTCTTACAGCTCTTACCAGACTGCTATACTAGGATCCACACTAAATCCTGTGTTTTTGGCTTACAGGCTCTGAGCAGAGTCTAAACAATGTCTCAGGCTCTAGGCCTTTTAACACTCAAGAGTACAGATCTTCTGTCTAGCACCCCTCCCTGAGAAATGAGACTTCACTGTTCAGCTGCATAGTCCTGGAACTAGTGCCAGTGCTCCCAAGCTGCCCCAGCAGCTCTTGCTCACTCTCAAAGCTGGAAAGCCTCCGATTTATTTACTCCTTCGGTGACTATACGATCACAGATGCAAAGAAACTTTGCAAAGGTATTACTAAACCCCTCATACCTCTTGCTCACAGACACCACATAAAAAGAGAGACAGATCTACGGCAAAAGTATTAAAAACTTGCACGTGAAACTCTTCCTCAGTTTTTGCCTTAATCTAAGAGCCCTTTAGATTCTGGTCAGTGCTTTTAATATCCCAGAAAACTTCTTCTCTTCTCCTGAAAGCTGTACTTGTTCTTTTACCCTCCCTTCCAGTGAACCTGTCTTTTACCAAGTCCCTGTTCCCCAGTCCATTCACGGTCTTCAGAGTGAGGTCAAGGAACTGTCTGAAGGTCTGAATGCAGGCTCCACATGGCACAAGATGACTAGTTGAGATTGTAGGCAGCAGTTGGTTTCTTCAACTGGTGGTGATTTTCTCCCTTTGAAAAGCTTCCAGTTCTTTCAGATAGCACACAGCAGCTTAGTGAAGAGCTATCCAAGTTATTATTAAACAAGCTAGTGTAGGTACCATAAGTATTCTGGTTGCAGTAGCCTAGAGCTCCCAGAGGGTTAATTCACATTGAAATACAGACACACCTTTCCGTACTTAGGGGGAAAACGGCCCGAGGATAACTGTACACAGGTGGATGGCAAGTTGAGACTGTAGGAAGCTGCACCTTGAGAAGGCCATTTAGAATTAATTGTTGTCTTATACAGAAGCTAAATTATACAGTAGCGATCGGTTGAAGCTTGGACACTGAGCAAAGCAAATTCATGTCAGTCTCCTTGACCCCAAAGGACGGCTGACCAGTACGAATTGCCACAAGCTGGACATTAAAACAGGCAAATGAGAATCTAGCCTAAGTGCAACAGAGAGTTGAGAATCTGTGATCTTGAGGCATAGGCTAGGTTTAAGCTCATGTTGTGCTGCCCATATTGAGAATATCTTGCTTTCAGCTGAATACTTTTTCTAGTAGATGCAAACTTCCCTGATCTGTAACAAGAATCTGTGATCTGCGGTATTTAACCAGCCAGCACGTGAGAAGCAGTGACTTTGGGTCTGGAAGTGCTCTAGCTGCAATGCTCTGTAATGAGATGTAGACAGTCTGTGAGCTGGTTCTGAGACCGGACAGATATTTGTAGTACACCAGTCAGTTAGAACTGCTTCAGCCAACATCAAGCTCCAAGCCTTAGTGTGGGTTTGTCATCTTTGATTTTGGAAAATCATCCTAGGAATTTGAGAGGCTGATGGAAAAATATAAACAAGGCATCAAGGTACAACTCCAGACTTATATCTCCTGTCAAACCAAAGTTCTGGCACATGGTATTGACATCAGTGGCAAAAAAAAAATCTATCACCAGGCACTTCAAATACAGGAATACTGGCTCTTTGACAAACTTCTGAAATGACCACTCATGAGTTGTGTATCGCTGAGGCAATCTGCCAAGCTGATATTAGAGCCCAGGAGGTGAACAGCAATCAATCAGAGGTAACTCATGTTGTTCTCACCATGTCCACAGCTTGATGGATTCCATGCACAGAGGAACTGAAAGTTTATACAGCATGTGATGGGTGTTGTCAGGCTCTGCGCTGTGGACTTCTGAACAACAGATGGTAAGACATGTAAAACTAGCCTGATAGCTTTGTGCTCCAGACCAAAGTCAAATCCTCAGAGATAGGTGCCCAACTCCTTAGGCACCAAACTCCCCACTGATATTAAAGTGGGTTCAGTGCTCTTAAGCAAGAATAAAGCTCCTAAAAAACTAAGCCCACATCCCCTGCATTTATAGGTGCACCAGGTTGGCTTCCCACCCCATTCCTAACCCATCTATAATCAAAGCACTAGCTGTGGACCTGGATGACCACGGAAGAAAAGCAAAAAAACCCCATTTTTTAAAACCTGTCATTTTTTCTGCTAAATAAAGCAGAAGAGTTAACATCATACAGAGTTATTGAAAATGTAATGCTCAGGACTATGAAAAGAGCAGATCTGCAATTTTACAATGCTAGATGAGCATTATGCAAGACAGCTTCATTAATCCATACCATGACATCATCATCACTGAAAAAGAGAAAAACCACAAAGAAGGGCATTATATCTGATGCAAAGGGCTAAAAACTGAAAATGTCTGGAAAAAAAATCATGGGCACAGGATCTTAGCCTACAAAGTAGGTTTATTTCTGCATTCTGAAAAAAATTGAAGGAATTGCTGAAAAACACTGAAAATCAAAAGGACAATGGAGTCTGCAAACATATGAGGGGAGGGGAGTCTTAGCGAGAGCAAATCAGCAAAACTGACTCTTTACAGAAGTTAAGACAGGGATCAGGACCAATGATAAGACAAGACATTCAATGCAGAACTCAGATATGTTATAACCAGAAAGTCGTCTCTTCTTGATCATCATTCAATAATAATTCCATCAGCTTTAGAAATCTGAACTCAGTCAAAAAACTTCGCTAATTTATCTTTGAGCTAGAAAGAATAAAGCTGGAAGACAAAATACCAAACACAGAGGTCCTGGAATATATAGTAGACAAAACCACTATCAAGAAGATGAGGTAGTGATGGAATTGTCATGTCGGGAGAATGGGAGGAGGCTATATCCCCAAGAATACTTTGTATAGTGAGATTTGAGATGGCTCTAGAAAATAGGGTCGTTTTCGATGGCAGTACCATAATGTGTGCAAAAATGATATGAAGTCATTCAACATCAGCGTAGAAAGCTGGAGGAGCATGCAGAACCCTGTTTGATCTGGAGGGAACATCTGGCACTAGGTTCAGCTCAACATGAAGCGGCATTGATCCAGAGGATAAAAGCAAAGCAAGAAAGAAGAAAGCAGCATGCTCGGACTCTAACTCAGACAACATATGGATCTGTAAAACTTGCAACAAGCTGTCACTCTTGAATTGGGCTTGTCAGCCCAAATGGATTCATCAGGCATCTGTCTAGACCTCTTATGTGTACACCATGTTATAGAGGATCAATGGCTGCCAAACAGCTTTAGCTTGTTCTTAAAGTAGAGAGATCACAAGTCATGAAGAACATTTCATGCAGATTAGCTAGCTACCTTTAACAAAAAGGTCTTAAGTTAAGGAAACTTAAGACATATGGGATCTAGTTGGGGAGGGTTAAGGAAACTGAAGACATATGAGTCTTGTTGAGGATGGTCCTGCTTTGAGTAGGGGGTTGGACTAGATGACCTCATAAGGTCCCTCCCAACCCTAATTTTCTATGATTCTATAAATTGCTTCCCAGAGAGGTGGTGCTCTCACCTTCCCTGGAAATCTTCAAGAGGAGACTGGACAGGCACCTGGCTGGGGTCTTATGACCCCTCCCACCCCCAGTGCTCCTTCCTGCCCATGGCAGGGGGTCGGATTAGATGATCTGTCTACGTCCCTTCTGACTCATTGATTCTATGATTCTATGAAACTAAAGACTATACAAGTGTCCAACACTACTGATTATGTAAAGCAGCTTGAAGACCCATAGCTACTTAGTTAACAGTGACTGGGGAAATGGAAATATAATATAAAACTAGAATAAATAAATAAAACAACAATTATTTGAAGTAAGTTAAATGAAGATTCCAAGGTTTACCTTGGCAATGGCAGTCTGTTTATACATGCGTGTAATTAGACCCATAATTTGAACAAAGTGACTTTCAGTGGCATCTGAATCTGAAGTCCTCATTAATTTCTCCCAATCTTCAAAACTGGCATTCAGTTCCTGAACGAGAAGGAAAAACAACATTTAGAGAAACAGTATAAAAGGCAGAACAATTAATGCTTCTGTGAATCATGTCTACTGCAAAAAGGAAAGGGAAGAAGCAAAATATATCCAGCTTCTTCACAGGTAAATATCAGTCCAGAGATAGGAACATGTGATGGCCTACCAATTATAGAAACCTACAATTAGCTGTGGATAAAAATAAAGCTTATTCTGTTAACGTTATATATCAAAGGATAAGAGCTTTCTCCCTAAAATACATATTGGGGAGAAAAAGGGTTCTAAATAACGCATGTATACTGGAGCATCAGGAAAACACAAGGTCCTGGCTTCACAACCTGCCTGGGGAGCAGGGGGAAGCCATCAGCACAAAGGGGAGCAGCCAAGATGATGGCTTCCCCCCCACTGCTGATTGGCCGAAAGGGCTGCCCACTGCACAGCCCCCATCCCTCTCCACCAATCAGTGACAAGGGCAGGGCTCCACAGCACACTTGGCCAGTGGCAAGGGGCTGTAAGTGTCCCATGAAAACCCCCTTTGTTCACTGCAACTTAGGTAGATCCATACCTATAAGAAGCATACAATTAAAAATATGTATTTCATTACATACTTCAAACAACATACTTGAACCCAGACTTTCTAATATAGCATTTGTGTATGGAATGTACAGAAAAGAGGCATATTAGGTAATGATTTTCATGACTTATAAGATGCAGTTAATTGCTCATTCTCATTCACCTCCTATTGGTAAAAACGGGGCCACAACAAATTCATTCTAATAAGACCAATGTCTCATTGTTTTACTTTTTGGTTTGTGAAAGAGATTTCTCTGCACCCACGCATGCGTATGTAAAAAAAATGAGTTATGTAAAATATCATCATTAAAATAATTCGGATAGAAAGGGGAAATTAGGAAGATATTACTGCTAGCAATAAGTGTGCTAGATCATTAAAAATACTAAATAAGAATCATTACCTTTGCAGCAGCATCTGGGAGATCAAAAGGAATACGCTGTCTAATTTTGGGAGGCAACTGAGTTAAAACTTCATTCTTTAGGCGTCTGATCATTATATTACTTAACAGCTGGTGCAATTCATCCAAGTTTGAAGCCCCTCTGCAATCCCACTGAGCTCTTTTACCAAAAAATCTGAGAATGAAAAGGTAAGATTAGCCCCAAAAGCATGTCCTCTGCCCAGGGAATCCCTACAGTGAGGAGAAAGAAGCAGGTGGCTGAGTTTGTGTTGCCTAAACTGCTTTTTCCTGACTGAGAAAGAATAGGTAGTGACAGAAAATGTAGGGGAAAAAAATCTAAGGTCATGGTTCAAATTGCTTAAAAATTCCTTTTCTGTGCATAGAAAAAATGCATAAACCCTTATATTTATGAAGAGAGTACTGTGATGAGTACACCTTAAAATGTAATACTAGCTAACATTATAACAAAGAGGCAGTTAGCCAGGGGAACAGTCAATTAACACAGTAGCATCAAGACAACCCTACACATCCTACGGGTGCTAAAATGCTGATTTCCAGTAGTTGAAAAAGAAGAATAGAACCATGTCTTAAGTGCATTGTGAATCAACAAGCAGTACTTTATCAGCCATACAGCACTGTAACTGCAGCATGGCCAGGACAAAGGATGACGATCACCATGCTTGCTTCTCCTGCTGTAACTGCCTTGAGAATTTCCAAGGGCTTTAGTGAATCCATTTCCTTGAAGCCAGTGAAAAATTTAGCTAGCAGGGAACCTCTGGGTCTCCAAATGTCCAGACAGACGCAATCAAATCAATATCAAAGGGCACTTCTACATGCTGTTGTGAAGCAACTGTGATGTCTGCAGGGTGCCATAGTGATACAAGTGGAGCAAAACTGCTCCAACTTTTCACTTGCTTCATTCAGGGTCAAAGCTGGAGTGACTTGGCTAACCTGGTTCACTATGAGATCATGCAGACATAAATCTGATCATAACAGCTGATGCCTAGTCCTGATAAGCAGCTAAAATCTATGTTTGTTCATACTTCAAATGCTATCACTTTTAAAACCCTCTTAGTAGTATTTATGAGCAGACAAGAGTACAGGAAGTTACCCACTCAGTACTCCTTTCATCTTTCTCATTGGTTTTCACCTCTTTTCCCTTTCTATCAGACCTGCCAGGAAAAGGGGAATAATACTGTATATTCCATTTCATTTGGAGGTATGCCCAGGGTAAGCATATTCTTGAGATAGAAATGTTTTGGACACACCTGGAAGAATAAAATTCTATACTTCCTCAGATTTTAATCAACAACATTTTACTTTGCTGTTTAGAACTGACTTGGGGAACTAATTTCTAGTTTGGTGAAGTTTGACCAGTGTATGCGGAAACTGTATTCAGAAAGAAAATGCTGACTATACTATTTGCTTGAATCTGCTCCCCCTGAATAAAATTCTCAAATGCTGTGTATGCTACCTATAGGAGGGGCTTTCTCTGTCCCAATTAGCAGTAATGTGTTGTCATTTTAAGCATTTAAATTAAGAAACTGCAGGAAGACTTGTGAACTCCCTCTGGACCTCTCATCTTCAAAAACAGGTGACCATGAACATCTTAGTGGAAGGGCATGTAGGGAGAGTATTGCACAAAATAATTAATCAGGCTTTTCATCATAGGACATTTTAGGTTCAGCCCAATGATTTTAAAAACTTATTTATTAAAAGCTTGCTAAACCTTCACTTGGTTTGATTTCAGTACATTTATGGCGTTCCAAAAATAAAATAATCATCTAGAATTGAGTAGCAAACCACAATGTATATCCCACGCACATTTGTGGTGTGAAAATTACATATTCACAGTCAAAACACCAAGGAAAAAATAGTTTCTCTGTCTGGAAATCTGACTTAAATGCCATGAAACAGCTTTGTCTAATAATACTGATGAAATACATAAGACAGGAGGCCTGTAGGAAAGTAGAACCTTACAATATGAATTTTTATGAATGTTATCCAGCTGTAAGCAAATTTAGGTGCCAAAATAGATCTCCTTATGTAATAGAAACTTCTCCTCCTAAATCTAAGTTTCCAAATATGTGTGTGTGTGTATGAAGTTATAGTTACGTTAATTCAGTAGCGATAAAACAAAAAACCCCAACAAAAAATGAACCCAAAAACCCAACACCACCCCTCACAGTCATTTCTTTGCCTCTCAGTGAAATGTCATGGTTTTATTAAACATTCAGGACTCATGGCAGAGGTGATATCTTTTATTAAACCAACTAAACTTTTGCAAAAAAAAAAAAAAATTTACTGCAGGTAAATTACTTTCAGGTGCAAACACCCTTCATCAGGCATCAGAGAAAAGATTGTAAAAGTTCTCCTGGGTAGAAATGAGAGTTCACATTTCAGAGGAGATCTGAATGTAGTAAAATCTCTTGTTTGGAAAAGTTCATTTTATATGCAGATTAGGCTCAGACTTTTCCAAACAGAAGATTTTACCACCTTTAGATCTCCGCTGAAATGTGAACTTTCATTTCTACCCAGGAGAACTTTTACAGCCTTTTCTCTGATGCCTGATGCAGGGTGTTTGTGCCTGAAAGCTTGCAATTAAAGAAATTTTTGTGCAAAAATCTAGTTGGTCTAATAAAAGATATCACTTCTACCACAAGTCCTGAATGCTTTTTCCTTTAGACCAATACAACTTAAACCTGGATGCCTGACACATGGTTTTATTAATTAATTTTTGCAAAACCAGGTATTTTAACCACAACTTCTTGGTAATCCAAAACTGTAATCCATCCCCTTTTATGTTATATTTAGAATACATTTAGAGAAAATTATTCTTACATTATGCCAAGAGCAAGAGCACAAGATCATCTTTAGCAACTAGTTATCTAGGAGGTAGGAAAAAGGAGAATTAATTGGAGCTCAGGGTATCTGGGTTCAGTTGCCAGCCAAGCTGCGGGCATACTCCATGACACTGCGCAAGTCTCTTTCATGCTTCTGAAAATGTTATAATTGGTTTAGATTGCACCCAAGTGCTTCATCTTGAAAATACTATTAGTTCCATATGCCTAAGTGGTACAGTGCCATATCATTGATTGTGAAGTGACTGGATACTAAAGAAATGAAGGATGTATATATTTTCCAGTTGCCTGGGAATTAGGAAACCCCAAGTTAAAACCAGGCTTAAACTAACTAAAAATATTTGTTTTCTTTACTCCCTAGAGTTGCCTGCAAATCACTCTGAAGTTGAAAAACGGCAACTATTACTATTTGAGTCGTTCAAGGGTCAGCAATTAAAAGAGGAACTATTTTTTTTTTCCTGTTTCAATGGATTTTTCATGATTTTTCATATATTGGCTAATACAGGGGTAGGCAAAATGGTGGATCCAGCCCATGGCAGACTCCATTTCCCAGCAGCCCCTGCCGGCATGGTCCCCAGCCAGTCTCCACGAAGACCCTAGGATCGTAGGGTCATGACAGTATGGGGCTGCAGAACTGGGGCTCTGTCCCAGCCCCAGCTCCGGCCCTATGCTGTCACAGCCCTGTGATCTTGGGGTCGCTATGAAGACCAGCTGGCAGCCATACAGACAGGGGCCGATGGGGGTCCACTACAGGTAGGATCCGGCCTGCAGGCCAGATTTTGCTCACCTCTGGGCTAATAGATTGGCCAAACTGACATCAAAGAGGGCTTCCATTTTTTTATGAAACAGCAATAATTACTAAAACTTTCAGAGAGTAAAGTTCCAAGTCAGTCCAATCCTGCCCTGAACATGAAATAACAGTTTCTAAAAAGAGAAACACAAGAAAATGGTATAGCAGCAAAAGAAGGTTTCCTAAGTCTTTCATCAGGTGCAAAATAACAAAACAAGTTTCCTCCACTTTGCATAGACAATGCAACTCCTGCAACATCCCCAGCTTAACTTTCATGGAAGACTGGGTCATGCAATATGGTATAAAAAAAATGAACCTATAACACACAGTATATTACACTCTTTGATTAATTCCCTGTGTGGGAAAAATTGCCCCAAAAACCCAAGACTGACAGAAAAATAAAGGGGCAGGTATCATAGTACCTGACACGAGCATTGCAATACTTTTTTGCATATTCACTCCATGTTCCAAATCTTCTTGGAAAAAGTGCTTCAATCTGCATGAAAAGCTGTAAACAAAACCACACCAACATAAATTATTAAACTAAGTATGCTCATGCCATATAAACAATGTTTAAAACAGATTTTTCTCTATACTTTTAGCGTAGGTCTATTTAAAAGTAAGCTCCCCTTACCGAAGAACAGTTTGTCAGCACACTGTTTAATAGTGCAACAATATGTCAATATAAAACTTGAATCATACAAACATGCCTGAAAAAGATGCTTATAGACGGTACACCAGAGCAACTTGAAAAACCTAGCTGAGGACTTTACAGAGAAAAGAAAAAGAGAGTAATACAAAATACACATTATTTTTGTGTAGGTCCCAAGTCCAAGGCACGGGGCTTAGAGAGAGAAGGATAAGATGGAAAAGACTGTGCATCCTGACAATAAAACTCACTGAGTCATTGCAACTCGTGTACCTTTTGCAGAGTTTCTGATTAGATGTGCTTTGCATTTTTATTCTGCACAAAGATTTTCTTGGTTCAACATTTTGGTTTGAACCACGGTAGACAGTGTTCAGATCAGAACCAAAGTTTTTTGGTTTGAAGTTTTGGTTCAAAGCAAATGATTTTAGTTTAGATTTGTAATTTCATGCACATCACCTCAGAGAGTAGGAACAACCTTCAATAACTAACTAGAATGTCAAAGATTGCTGTTTTGGTCTAGTTTATACACATTTTCTGGGCCAGAAAGAGAAATCTGTCCTCAATGATTTGCTAGAGATGGCTACTTCTTTGCATTTTTATAGTACATTTCAAATAATTGCATTTCAAGAAATGTTTCATTTGAATCTTGTTAGTGGTGATGGTCTCAAGCTGCGGCTGTTGAGCAACAGAAGAGTCTCTTGCTATTGGCTCCCATAACAGGTGTGCATCTACAAAAGCAGCAGCTTGCCCTTCTGCCCTTTTAAACATTTTAAGCTAATATTCCCTATGCACCAAGTTTGTTTTCTCTAGGTGTGAATAGTTGCCTTTTCAAACTATTTTAACACTTCAACCTTTTTCCAGAGACTTGTATGGGGGCAATTAACAAAGTAAATCACATTTAAAAACAAGGATAGTCTCAGAAAAAAGGCTGTGTGTCCCTTATCAGTTCCAAACATGGAAGTGCCTACAACCTGTATCCCTTGTTCCCAATATACAGTTATGCAAATTAATGCTGAAATATGTTGCTGCACCCAAAATAAAATGCAAAACAATACTTATTCAGCCAGTTGTTTCCTACAAAGACTGATTTACCTTCCTAATATGTTACACTGAGGGTGGACAGCATATGGCTCATGGAGCCAGAAGGCTTTGTGAGGCCTGTGCTGGGCCTGGGCAGCCAGAAGCTGCACCAGCATGCCACTGCTTCTCCCCACCACCTTCTCTGCCTCTTGGCTCCCCAGTTGCAGCGCAGGCACAACTTGCAGCCAGTGGGGAACAGACGGACAGCTTCTAGTTGTGCCCATGCTGCAACCAGGTGCATTCAACCCCCCACCAGCATCACGAGTCCAGCACTGCAAATACTGACTTTCTTTCAAGAATGGTCTCTCTCATACTTAAAACAGTAAAAACAGAAATGTTTTCTAAAAACACCAATTAAAATCAAGATAAAAATCAAGCATTAGATATTCAAGTCTCCATGTTTCGAAATACAGTTAACACAAAGACCAATTAACACATGATTTTTTTTTAATGCGTTAAATAAAACTTTGGAGCCTGCACCTGGGCTGCCCTGCCCCACTGCCTTCACCGCCACCTCCAGGGTTGCCACACGGGGCAGTGGTGGCAGTGCAGAGGAGTCATAGGGCAGCCTAGGCATGAGTTCTGGGTAACTGCATTATAGTGGTATAACAGAAGGTACAATCATTTTTACCTGACACTTTTACAAAACAGTAATGAATTTTGAAAATACTTTAAGAGTCCTGAAATCTCTCAGATCAGGAAGCAAAAGGTGTCAGAGTTCTTGCCTCCACATGAGTGTAGGATGCAAACCCGCTGTCATTGCCTCTCCCTAGGGCCCAGAGGCCTGGAAGTGGCTCATACTGGAGCTCCCTGGCAGTTCTAACCTACCCTGAGCCCAAGTCGTGGGGCCTGAGGGTGCCAGGCAGCCCTGTCACAGTGTCTCTGTGTGGGTCCTGGTGAAACGTGGTCTCCAGGTGGCTGCAGCAGGAAGGTGGGGGGAAACACCTACCCAACCAGGGCCCTAAGCAGCTGGGATGGCAGCGCCAGGGTTTGGGAAAGGTAGTGCTGGGCCATGATGGGACTGCCTGGCCTCCTCGGGCAGGTCAGGAATGCCTGGGACCCATTGAGCAAGCAAGTTGGGAAAGTTCAGGCCCAAGCCAGGGCCAGCACCAGAGCAGCTACCCTCAGCCTGGGCTGCCTGCAGCCCCCAATACTGGAGCCAGAGTGGGATAATCCCACTGCCGCTGGGGCTGTGATCAGGCAGTGGGGATGCACCAGATCTGTGGAGGCTATGCAAAAACCCTCTTCGATTGGGCATCCTGCCAGGGTGTGCGGAGGTGCCCCCTCCCTGGGCTCCAGGCCCCGTTGTGAGCAACACCCCTCCCTGGGCTCCAAACCTCACATACACACCCATAGACCCCCACACCTTCACAAATCCCACCCCCCACACACAC
Organism: Crocodylus siamensis; assembly: GCF_052110815.1. Taxonomy (NCBI): domain Eukaryota; kingdom Metazoa; phylum Chordata; order Crocodylia; family Crocodylidae; genus Crocodylus; species Crocodylus siamensis. Next base: position 230,612,839 of record NC_143398.1, on the reverse strand, counting down.
CACACCTACCCTGCAACCATACGAAGTACCTGCATAATTTTGCATGATTTTGAGTTTTTTTGTGCATAATTTTGAGTTTTTAGCTGTGAAGTTAAAATCGAGATTAATTGTAACTAATTTTTTTAATCATGCAACTAATCATGATAAAATGTTTTAATTGTTTGACAGGCCATTTTTATACCTCTTCAGGTCTTCCTAGAGCAGGCGTTCCAGTGAGGAGAATGGCTCGTACAGCTTTCTGGACAACTGGCAACAAAATCTTGCTGCGGGTTGCATTTCTAGATTTCATATAGTGAGACTCGTCAACTACTACCACCTTGAAGTTTTGTTTGTACAAAGCATCTATTAATGTCTGTGCATTTGTAGTTAGCAAGCCATAACCCAAAACAATCACTTTGCTGGTTGATATTCTCCTGGAAGAGAGAATCCAGATATGTGGTTACTAATTTATAACAACAAGACTAATCAGCAAGAAACAAAAATCACCTTCTGAATAAGTTCTATAGATACACCTCTCCAATGTGCATGTGGCTTAATGCAACTAAATCTATACAATCACCTATCACAACTATTGATATTAGAGAATTTTGATGTTTAAGCCAAATTATGCTAGCACCTGAAACATTTACAAACCATACATTTAGTAAGCATTTGTAGAACCATTGCAAATGCACCTACAAGCAAGTTCCAAAGATTCGTTTGGTGGCATTGTGTCAATTTGTGTTCCTTCCCCACCTCAAATATTTCTTCAAGCAGGAAACCTATGAACTTATATCTTTATGATTCCCAAATCCCATATGTTTGTCTGTACTCTTTAAGAGTACAATACCATGCATATCAAGCACTCACTAATATTATAACATGGTGGTTTTGCACATAGGGAAACTGCTGGTTAGATGCACCATCCTTGCCAGGACTGTCCGACTGAACAGGACTATGTGGCCAAAGGAAAAAAAAACAGAAATATGCATGGCTTGGTAGCTCTTCAAGGGTGCAGACAAATGCATGAGTTACCAAGGCATGGAATCATAAGGGTGTAAGCTGTTACAATGTAATTTATATCCACCCTGTTTTATAGTGATACACATGTAGCAAAACATATAACTTTGACCCTGTTTCATTGAGGGCTCTATTTACAGTAATTCACCTCAGTTGTTTCATTATAGGAGCATGCTTATTGTACAAACAAAAGTGAGTTTCACACCACTATACTAAAAGTCTTCCCTGGCTATGCCAAAGATGACTTTGACTGAACCACAAGTACATGATGAGGTTAACTTTGTATATGCAGTCCTTAGGTCAGCAATTCTCACCCAGGGTGCCATGAGACCTTTTTAAGAGTGCCCTGGGGTATCATGTAATATTAGCACTGTTAGGTTTGTAAACACCTACATGTGATTTAAGACTTCAAGTAAGAATCCCATATCAAAAAAAATTCGTTACTATGTTTGATCTTTCTGAGCTGTTTGCAATAAAAGAATTGCTCTATTATTTTTCTGCATTAAAAAATGAATAAAATAAAAATGAATAAAAGCAAAGAACAAGCATTTTCAGAGGGTGCCCCAAGTCTAAAACCAGTAAGAACTACTGCTATAGGTAGTTATAACCTGGCCTGATGCTAAGAGAGCTCTGACTTACATGAGGTATATGTGACGGGCAAGCTGAAGGCTTGGAACGAGAGCATTAATTCAACAAACCTTCAAATACCTTCAATTCAGAGACACTGAAATTGAAAAAATTTGAAACCAAGAACAAGTATTTTTTGTTAAGAGTTCGAGACAGACAGGGGACAGCTAGAGTTGAACACATTGTCTTCAACCTGTTAAGAAAGGAAGATTTGAGATAAACCTTCTTATTCCTTGTTAACTACTATGCAAAAAATGTAGAAGTAATCTTTATGAAGCAAATATACCAATAACTACATAAACAATTTCCTTACCTGTATTGCATCTTCCAGAAGAGGATCTCACATTACATTTTTTACATTAAATATAAAACTAAAGGGCAAGATTCTCCAGGGCAACTAATGGTTTTGTGCATCTAACTTCAGGCACGAAAGGGGGTGCATATTTATCACTTCCCAAAAATCAGAACCCTCAACTTCAAATCTCTCCTCTGAAAGAAGGAAGTATTAACTTCCCTTTAATTTTTTCTTATCTAATGGAAAAACTAAAGCATAGGAAATTAAATGTCTTCCCTGAGACCACATTAGAAACCTGACCTGGAACCCAGACTGCTCGACTCACAGCTACATGCATTGATACGAGAGCATCTTTTGCTTTTTCTGAGTATCAAGCTACATAATATTTTGTATAATTTTTTAAGAGTTTACTGAACAAATCAAAAGTACAGCCTTGCTATGGAAGAGTAGGAAGCTGTACTCACCCAATGTCAGTTTTGTTCTGAATAATACTAAGATCGTCAGGACAGAGTTCAGGAATCCATTTCTCCATTTCTTCAGTCCAAGGGTACCGTAGAGATGAAGGGACTACTATTAAAAGAGGCCATTCCTTTTTATAGTAGTAAGAAATGGCAATTGCTTGAATTGTCTTCCCCAACCCCATCTATGAAAAAACACATGGAAAGAAGCTACCATTTCATAGAATCATTCTGAAATGGTACCATACCACCATTTCATATCATATCATCCATCGAAAATTGTGTTCAAAACTTAAAATGCATCTTGTGGACCTTGACTTGTAAATGGTTTGGGACTTCCTTAAGCAAAACATGGTCTTTCTTTGACACACTGCTGTGTTTGGAATACGTAACATTTTTGGGTTAGCACTTGCCGCATAAATGAGGGGAGTTTGAGAGATACACCACAGACAAAATACCTGCCTCATCACTGCCTGCATTTGTTAATTTTCTGGGCTGCGGAGTGTATCTTCCCTAATTCTCCTCTCTGGCTTTTTGAACTAGTAGTGATAAGTTCTCTGTTTACTGGGATATTTTCATTTGTCCATGGCCTGCTAGGTTAAGCTTACCAAGCTCATTAGCATCTCTGCATTTCTTGTTCTTCCCTCCATTTCATATAAACTGAATCAACTTGTGCTTACTTGGACAAAGGTTGTCTTCAACAACCAGCTCTATTACGTTATCACTGCTTACTCAAAACCAAATTTAAAATGGCATCACCTTGGTTCACTGACTATTATTTAATGAAGAGCCATCAGCTAGCACATCCAGAAATAACTGGCCCCTCCCACTATCAGCAACATTTATTCTCCAATCTATATCTGGGCAATCAGTCACTTGTAACAAGACAATATAAAAGAAATCTCTATCCAACTTAAAATATGAGAGCCCATGCAGACCTATTAGAATCTCTTTCCCAAACTGCTTTTAAAAGTATAAGCTTTATTGTTAGTTATATAGTGCAGGTAAGCACTTCACATTGTCACAAACAGATTTTAATTTTAAGAAGTATTACTCTCCCATTTCCCTGAAAAAATAAAGAACTGTTTTAATCCGAAAATAATGTATTATTTTTATGTTTTCATGCACTTGCTCTGCTGCACTTAATATTTACATTTAGAAAAGTCATCCGTTTAAAAATGTCACTTGAATTCAAAAGATAATTCACTCCTGTTTTAAAAATAGCCAACTAGAAAAATATAATTGCTAAATGCACTGCAAAAGTTAAAGCACAAGATATTTAACCTCCATTAGACACAATTATTAAAACCTCATCTTAAAAACAAAAGGGATTATTCAAGTTGACCTTAAACCAGGCTGAGTAATCTCAACTTTAAATTTTCATGCTTAGAGACCTTCTGTGTATCTGAGGAGCACTGTAATAACTGTTTCTCTTACCCCCAATCTACCCCTCCAATAAGCAACATACTAAATGCTAACAACAAAAACAATACAAGAGAGGAAACATTACTTACCTCATCAGCAATCATACACCTAAATGCGAAAAACAAGAGATAAAACTTTTTTTAACAAATGGTTTATTAATAGCTCTACTTTTACAAACAAATTTTGTAACAGCTTAATAGATGAACAACAATAACTAGCCTTATTCTTACCTATATTATTATGGAAATATATCAAAAAATGAAGGGTTGATAAAATGATAATAAAAACTACCAGCTGTAAATATTTTAGAGCCCTTTCCTCATGTATTTATCAGATTCATCTGCATTGTGAAAGAGTTTAAAACAGTATATTAAATCAGGTACAATATAGTGTCAGATTAAATACTACGTAAAACTACAATTTAAATAGGCTTGCACAGATTTTCACAGGAACATCTTCTATTTTAATGTCTGTCATACAGAATTAACCAGTGTTTTGCATCTCTGATGACAGATTATTTATCATACTGTCCAAATAATCACAGTACACCAGTTCACGCTATCTTACTTGTTCTCAGACTAAAGTGGAAGGAAGAGTAGACTTCCATTTTCAATATACCTATCTTAATTTAAACTTGAGCACTGGAAACTTGGATATTTCAAACTCACAATTCACCTATGTAGAATCACCTGTGCAAGACCAGTAACAGATCCACTCCTGAAATATTTGTTTAAAAGATCTATATTCTGTCACAGTCCAATGCTTTACAGGTTAGTACATATCAAAGACAGAGCCTATGATCTAATGAAAAATCATGATTGATATACCATTTTATATTGCTCTTAAACTTAGATATGGGTCAGGAAACTTCATTGACTCTAACCATCTGACTGAGACAAATGCTTTTTCAGCAAATGGATATTTTGCTCAATATTAAGATATAGGATGATAACATATGAAGGAGAGACAATGCCACATTTGGCTTGAAAAGTCCACTTACTAGCTCACATGCCAAGCACAAAGGCCTAACACACCTAAATTCTACAGAGATAAGCCCTACTCAAAAAGAAAAAAAGTAATATTTGCAGAGGTAGCTTTCCAGCTGCAAAGAAATGCAGTTGCATCTTTCCAAACCTGCAGTGACAACACCAGCATCTCTCTTGGTACACAGATTTTCTAATCAACAGCAGAAATTAACAAAAGCATTCAACTTCATAGCCACTATTTGAACACTGCTTGACAATAAGTTATACACACACACACATGCACGCACACATCTGTTGCAAAAAAAACACCCAAAAAAACCAGCAGGGACCAACCCGTCATAGCTTTTCGTAGCCTTTCTCACAACCAGCAACAGAAAGGGAAGATTAGTGTGGATCATTCTCTCCCTCATAGGGGTACAGCAAGAATCAGACAAGTCATGAGGGGTGGAAACCCAGCTCTCTCTCTCTCCTCCAAGAGCACTGGGAGGTGTGAAACTTCAGTTATCTAAAAACCCATTGCAGTGAACAGCTTCAAGCACAAATTGTGGCCATAAACAGACATATACTCAAAATGCCCCAAATCCCAGAGTGTTTCAAACTTGGCACATTTTAGCATCATGGAGATGTGTGACCCACAACTTTAGGTCCTTCAAAATGCTAGAGAAGACATACAGCAGGAGCATTCTTCTGCCAACAGGGCTGAAGAGTACAAATCTGTACGACTCTCAGGTCCCTACCACAGGTTACACTTAAGACATGATTAACCACTTAATCATGTCTAAATTGTGATCTGGCCACATGTTCAATCAATTAATGGCACAATAAAATGAGGAATAAGCCACCATGTTATTCCACAAAAAAAGCGTAACAACTATGGCTGGTTCCTAGCACGCCATTAACTGAACATGTGGCCAGATGTGCCCCTGTGCCTGGGAGCCCTGACAGCTGAGCCCTATGCACCCCTGGAGCTGGGAGTCCTGTCAGCTGAGGGCCCTCCCTCCTTGCTGGTACAGGGTGAGCCTGGGATAGTGATTCCAGGCTTCCCCTGCACTAGGAATAAGGCAAGATAGGATCTTATGTGCAACCTCACAATCATTTTTCCTGCCATGTATGTGTGGCGTGGCAGGAAGCGTGATTTTGTGGATCACGCATCAGATACTATCGTGCCCTTACCTGCATGTCTGGAAGGACCCTCGGCCTCCAGCAGCTCCGGACGACAGCTGGGTGCAGCAAGGGGGCGGTGGGGAGGGAGAAAAGAATACTGTGGGAGGCCAGAAGATGATTGAAAGGTGCAGATATTTCATGAAGCATTTTAAATTGAAGCACTTCAAAAGATGTTCCTCTTTTTACCAAGGGCCATTTTGAAGTGCTGCTTTAGCTGGAAACACACTTGCTTTCTGGAGCATATCAAAGCATTGCAAGTGCTTGAAACAGTAAGTCTGTCCAACAACCTAATATAGAAACCCCAAAACTCTTGTAACTTCATAGTATTTACCAGGATTGACAAATGCTGTATTTTCTTGCATACTACATGACCCCAAATAAGACCGGCACCTTGTTTTTTTGGAATGAATAATACCAAAAAGATTTTTCCACAGTCATGACCCAGAGCTGGCTTTTTCAGAGAGGCTGCACTGCAAAATTACTGCCAGATTCTCACAGCCACCAAGCTGAGTGGCTGTGAAAGGGCTAACACTGGACTCCTCCTCTTCTGCTTGCTTGCTAATAGAGGAGCTGGAAGCCATTTTGCAACACAGTACCTTCAGCCTCTAGTTAGAAAAGAAAATCAGCTTCCCTGATTAAGATACACTCCCCAATTTTGGGGAGCTGACCTTTGGGTGGAAACTGCATATGGTATGTAAGCAAATATAGTAGCTGCACTTCACCTTACTAGTGGGACAACTCACATTTGGGCTTTTGCTATCTAAACTGGCAATTAGGTTTTTTTCTCTAGCCAGTATGCGATTTGCAGTACGTTCAAGCATAATATAACTTGTAAGGTTTCAAGAAAAAACAAAAGCATATACAACTTCGAATTTGAAAGAGTCAACCAGAAACTAGGACTAGGGCTGCAGCCTCTCCACCACCCACTGTCTTCCATATCCAAGTCTCCTTTCCTGCTCTTATTCACGTAGTGTCCACTCTTACCTGCTTCCCATCTCTCCCCCAAAGACACATCTATATTTATATTACTTTGCTTGCTCTATTATTAGCAACCAACCGACTCAGAATGCTAGCATACAAATAAATACAGAGAAAATCTGAATGGGATTAAACATATGTTCAAAGTTAACCAAAGATGTAAGTGCTGAAGTGTCAGGAATCATGATAAGAACTGTAGATAATTCTTGAACTCTTCCATAGACAGGTGCTAAAAGCTATTGTTGATACAGTTTGCAGATTATTCTCTAGCTAGAGTTCAAGTGTTTATTCGTGTATCCATCTATACACACAGTCATAGGTTGAAAAACAATCCTGCATGAAGTCTTTTAGTGAAGTGCCCTAATTAATTTGCATTCTGGACATGATGATTTGGTTGACGTGTACTGCAACTATGATCTGCTTCTCTGGACTATTAATTTCTATGGAAATCCAGAGTGAATATGACCCAGATAAAAGATGGCGATTTCAGAAAAGGGTATTTTCATTTCCAGTAGTATGGTTTACAGCACATCTTGTTGCAAACATTTTTGGTTTTACAATCAGATTTTCCTATTGTTAAATACTAGTCTGCTTTTTGTGCAACTCCACAGTCCCCATTTTTTGCATCTCTCCATGTGATGTGAAGTTCGATTTTTTCTTCCTGTGCATTGTTACCTAGATTAGAGGAGTTTAGTAGATTAGCTACTAATAAAAGAGGCAAGAGACAGATTTACAGTGTGACCTTTTATTGTTTAGACCCTAAAGAACAAAAACAAACACTTATCCCAGTGTCAATCCAGGTATCCAACACAGTGCAGGAGAGATTCTTATCTATACTGCCTCTAGCACAGGGAGGATGGGTGGCATCGAGACAGGTAGCAGATCTTCCCATATTTACTGAGTTCCCAGATTTTCTCTCTAGACTATATCGTATATTTATACCTGGCTTATTTTAAAATAAACATTTTTAATTGGCTGATTTAGATTTCCTTGTTGTATTGAGACTTCAGGAACCAGACTGAACCAGTTTTTCTACGGACTGTAAAGTGTCAATTAAATAGTATTTATGCCCTTGTGAAAATTATAATTTTGGAAGAAGGGAGTGCTTCTCTCCTTCCTTCATCATCTTGGAATTCTGCTTCTCACTGTCATGTTTTCTTTTCAACTTGGTTTATGGTCTTCAAAAACAAACTGTCAAAACAAAGCACCCTAGTTTAAGAAACTTAACACAAATATATTTATTATTGCAGAACTACATTTAATACCTGTGGTTATATCAATCACTACTATTAACATTTTAAAGACAAAGCCATGGCATGCTATGTCTGAATATTCTATCTTATGGGCTTTTTGTATAATGTTTCTTTTCAGGCCTTTTGCTCTGTTTAATTTAATCTCACTACTGGTTTAGCTGGACATGTAGGGCTCCTATACACGTGCAGGGAGGCTGCTTCAACGCTCTGTAATTACAGTGCGTCAGAGCAGACTTGATTAATTGAGTCTGCTGGCATGTGGTAAATACCGTGCTCCAGCAGACTCCAGTGTCACATGTATCAGTGTCCCTGTACTGAAAAATGGTGGCAGGGGTGCTTTAACTAAAGCTAGTTCGACATATGCTGTTTCTTTATATGCAAATATAAAACAAGGGACTTTCCCCCATGGTGACTGGGGGAGAAAACCTCGTCTTTTATTCAAGAAAATACAGTAAAAGATTTCAGTTCAGTTCACTGTCTCCTACACTAATGCAAGCAGACAAGCTGCCAGCATGAACATAAAAAATTACATACTATCAAAGCAGAAGCAGCAGACCTTCGAATACATTTGAAGGTACAAATCTGTATTTTCTTCATATATTTTGACGGCAAGACGACAGACTTCTTGTTCTTTGAAGTTCAATTAGTCATTTCCTCTCAACTGGTAGTTACCCAATTTGAGCTTCATCATTCATATCCCATCTGTTCGTATGACACCTTAATAATCATTATATCCAAGAACGCAAAACTGATATAACAAACAGTTTCATATCCTGTTATAAGCTCAGCCCACATGGCCAAAAGTTTCAGAAAATCATAATAATATTAGGTGTCTTTGCCACACACACTCTTCTGTAACAGTCCAGAGACAACATCATAGTTTGATGATGTTTCTTTGGGTTAAAATAAGATTTTTTTTTTTTTAACTAAAGTTTGTATTTATTTTCATGGAGATCCCAGTGGTAGGATTAGAACCTTTATAAATGTGCAGCCAAGAAGCCTGCTATTCCAGTATCAATACCTAGAATCTTACTTCAATGTACCAGATGTGCAGATTTAGCTTTCTTTACTTCTGTGAACATCATCGTAATGGTCTTTGAAGAAAGAAAAATGGATGGACCATATTTCCAGGGACAGAGTGAATCATGCTATAGTTATACAATTTGGTACACCAAAGTTTTTTTGATTTAAAAAATACATACAAGGGAAATGGAAGGACAGAAATTTATAATTAACATAATAAAGAACTAATTGCATTGGAAACTGAAATTTGTAAGCTTACTAAAATATTAATGTATTAATATTAGCTTTAGAAATAAGCATGCTGTACTAATAGAGTAATAGTACTTTCTTCTTACTAATGCATTATAGCATAGCTCAGTGAGGAAAACCAAGAAAATTTATCATTTTTGCAGGCATTCAACAAGGAATTCTGGCCTGTGTAGGAATAGTTGCAATTCAGTTTCAGTAATTCCTGTTCCAAAACTCTGTTTAAGCTTGAGCCTTCTTGGACTTGTATTTTTCTGGAACAATCATGTGACCAAGCTGAACTAAGCTTTGCTGGAAAATGGCAGGGCAATCAATATTCATGTCAAAAAGCTACAGGACAGAAGGCAAGTTTGCAGCTCAGCTGAAAAGCAGCTGCAGAGAGCAACCAAAACAAGAGGTGGGAGGTTAGGAAGCATGCCAGGATGACGCAGTTCTCTGGAAGAGTGACCTGCACTGAGTATGAGATGCTGGCTGGCAGGCCCTCCAAGCACTAAATCCTGGATTGTACTTAGAAGCTATGAACCAGGTGGCAAGGTCCAAGAAAGAACAGTAAGGCTAATCCCAGAAAAAAAGGGAGATTATTTCTGAAGTCTTGCTTATGACAGAAAGAGCTTACTTACATCTGACAGGACACAGCATACCATTCATATTATGAAAAAGATACCCCAAGTATTTTCTCAAATACCGCCCCTTTGCACATGACACACATACCTTGTTCTCTGGCCAATTGTGTGACAAAGTGTCCAAGAAGTGTTGCAGCCTAGGAGACCGTCTGGCTGAGGCAAGAGGCAGTGTCCTGCTGTAGCAGGACAGCAACAAGGCTAGGCTCCAGACCAGGGGCAGGCAATTATTTCGGGAGGAGGGCCGCTTACTGAGTTTTGGCAAGGCATTGAGGGCCGCATGGCAGGCAGCCAGAGGCAGATAAATATTAATTTTCTAAATTTTTTAGGGCCCCCTGCGGGCTGGATAGAATGGCCTGGTGGGCTGCATTCAGCCTGCGGGCTGCATTTTGCCCACCCCTGCTCCAGACCCTCATGCAAGGGCAGGAGGACTGCTACTCCCTCACTGTAAACAGTGCTTTATATAAATTCCTGTTAATAAGTCTTGTTTCCCCGTAAGAAGCCTGATCAAGATCCAACAGACTGCATGTAGAAGCTCACTTCCCCTGAGCCAGCTCAACAGCTGCTTCAGACACAAACTACAGTGCTCAGTCAACAGATGCTGACATCCGAGAACGTTAACATTGAATTCTGCCCCTTCTGCTTCCTGGGTCCCAGAGAAATGGCAGCTATTTTAGCAGCCATCAGAGGATAGCATGGGCATGCTTCTATACCAGCAAAGGAAAGCCAGCTCCCCACTTAAGACACAACCCCAATTCTGGAGGGCTGATATTGAGGGGTGCATGTGGTATGCGAGTAAATATGGTACATAAAATGTATTCCAGTCAAATGAACACTATGAAAATACAAGTGATTAGAAGATAAAGATTTCCATTGTAGAGGCACCTAACACCTACAGAGGTTGGCACCGGCAATGAAGGCATTATAGAAATATCATAAGAGATTTTCCAATGAATTACCAAAATAGAGCTAGACTAATAACTGTGATTTGACTCTTATAAAGTTTTAACCTAGCAAATGTAGCTATTGCCTTTACTGTTACCCACATCAAGAACCTGTTTACTTCTAATAAGATATCTCCCTAAAGGGAAAAATAAAAATGAATAAATACAGTGGCAGCATGTACATTAGCCCAGAGATAAGACCTATACTTTTATGTACATTTTTGAAAGAAAGGTAGTTAAAGTAAAAGCACTTAAACTAGTTAAATAGTATAGATATTTTTTTAAATGTGAAAAATAATATAATTTTCTTTAATGAGCACAAGCCTTGTGCAGTCTGCTAGAACATACTGTACAAAGGAAGCTTGCATGTTGCTTCTGCTAGTGTGGGTGTCCTGATATTCTTGGGATTCTCACCTACTCATGTGAGTCAGTTTTATATAACACTACAACATATAATTTGCCTCCTACTCACAAGCCAACACTTTAGCACTAACATCTTACCCATGGGTTATTTAAGGAACGTGAACTTAGTACATTTTTATATAAAACTGCGCAAGCAGCCATTACATTTGTGTGTCAGTAATCACAGCATGCAGTCCTAAAACTAGAACAAAGGGAAATGACTTCCTTGCAAAAATAATTAGTTACTTCCCCAGAAATAGAGCCACAAATGGTTTAAACTAGATATGGCTTGCTCTTGATTTATAATGGGCATTTTAAAAGTCTATTTAGTACAAATAAGATGTATTAAGACTGACAGCATTGAAAACTTGCCACTTACAGAAGAGATATGATGCAGACAGTGAGCATACTCTTCAGTATTCCCCATCTGGATGGTGAGTCACCACCTTTAACACCTGGTTTTGATTAGAATTTGAAGGTGTGTTACCATGTTAACCTACTAACCTTTTAAAAAGCTAGCCAAGATGGTTTGGTGTAATGTAAGCTAAGCTGGTCAAGCTGAAGCTTTGGTTTAAAGGCTCTCTTAGGAATTTTGAAGATGTTAGCTATATAACCTTAAGTTCCTAGTCAAAACAGAGTCCAACGCAGGGGTGGCCAACCCATGCGCATGTGCCCCACATGGCAGGGCAACCTATGTATATGGCATGTAGCAGATCAGGGAGAAAGCAGAGAACACAATAGCAGTTAGGACAGGGTGCAGAAAACAGAGCAACAGCTTGGGCAGGAACAGAAAGCAGAGTAGCAGATCAGACAGGGAAAAGGGATCAGAGTGGCAGTCAGGGAAGGTGCAAGGCTTACCTTGTGGCACAAAAAAGTTGGTTCCCACCAGTCTAACAAGAGGACAATTAATCTTTATAATCATTTAATATTTGGCTTCTGAGACTTTAAAGTTCACCAACTCTGGCAGTTTTCTTTTTTTGAAGCGGGCTCAAGTACGTACATGACCAACATTCACTCATTTCAACTGCTTTGGCTAAACACTTAAATCATGATTTAAGCAACACATGATTTAGCAGGGATCCAAGTTTTCCATTCGCCACAAAAAAAACGGGGTAAAACCTGGATTTTCTCATTTTAAGGAGAAAAATCTGGATTTTCTCTTTTAAAGAAGAAAAACGCAGGAAATGATGGGTTTACTCTTGCAGGCAGGCAGAGTTCCAGTTTGCAAGGGAGTGAGGGGAGCAGGCAGAGGGCAGTCAGGCAGGCAGGGGGCACCATGTGCATGTGCACAACATATACATGCACATGGCCATCAGGCATCCTGGAAAGCAGCTCCCTGCAGGTAAGTAGTTATGGAGATGAAAGGGGAGGAACTGAGGCCCCCATAGTGAGGGAGGGAGTTGGGCAGGGCTGGGGCTGCCCAGCCTGAATGATGCTTGGGGCCCAGGGCCAGAATGTGGCCGCAAGGCCTGGCTAGGAAACAGGACAGAGCTGTAGGTGGCTCGTCCAGGAGGTAGCAGGGGGGCTGGCTCCCCGCTGCTGCATGCACTCCCAAGGGGAACATGGGGGTCATGTGCCCCACCAGATTGGGCTTCTGTGACTCAGCAGGCAGGACCTGACGTGGCAGGACAGAGCAGGGCTGGGCAGGGAAGCTCAATGCCACCACTGTGAGCCCCACACTTCCATAGCAAAATGCCACCTACCCACCTGGCAGCAGTGGGAGGCACAACTCCGTGCCACCACCTCCGCTGCTGCCATGTGGGTAGGGGTGCTTCACAGTCACAGTGCTTGACTCGTGGCAGCGGCACCAAGCTTGGAACTAGCCCGCTCTGTCCTGCCATGCCGGGTTTTGCCCGCTGAGCTGCAGAAAACCCAGGGGAGGTCAGCAGGGTGAGGAGCCCCGAGCCCTCACCTGTCCCTCTCCCACAGGCTCCACTCCAGCCGTGCTGCCCGTGGGGGATGGGAAGCCAGGCTCCACACTGCTGCAGCAGACACCATCTCCCACAGGTGGCAGCCAGTGTTTGGGAGCTGCTGCAGCAGGCAGAGGGCTGCAGACCCAGGTCCCTGGCCCCATAGCCCTGGCAGCTGGGGGCCTCCTCTGGCAGAGCTGGGGGGGCAGGGGGCTGTGGATGAGGAGTAAGGTGCATGGGCAGAGCCGGGGAGCTGTGAGTGGGGAGGCTGTGGGTGGGAAGTGAGATATTTTGGGGATTTTAATCAGAGAATTCATGGGACTTTTTTAATAGGAGAGTTTGTGATTTTTAAACAGAGAAAACCAGGATCCCTGTTGATGAGATGCAATGACCAAACTTCAGCTACTTGTAGCCTGTTCCCTTTCCAAAATGAACCCTGTGCCTGGTATTTCCCCTACCTCCCTTTTCTAGCTCTGATAATTTTCTCCAACCTGCTCTTCCTTCTGTCCCAGACCTAGTCAACTTCACCCCCCCGCCCAAGACTCTAGAACAGGGGTGGCAACATTTTCAGGCCAAGTGCCAAAAACCCCAGCAACTTGCGCTTTGACAATGTTGGAATGCTAGAGGTGAACAGTGAGGGAACCGTGAGGAACCTGATCCTTGTTGTGGCACCACAGCCCCGGCCCCTTCCCTGCCATGCTCCCCGATGTTCGCATGCAGCTGTTGCCAGCAATGAGCAGGGCCAGGGCTCTGGACCCCACTGCAGCCACCTGCAGGCTTGTGGTTGCCTGCTGCTAGCAGCCCAGGCTCTGGGCAGGTCCCTGTCACCTGGCAGGGACCTCAGGCTGCTTGCAGCAGGCTGCCACAACCCTGCAAGTGGCTGCACTGGGGTCTGGAGCCCCAGCCCCGCTTATTGCCAGCAGTGGCTGCAAGCATACCTCCAGGAGCAGAGTGGGGAAGGGGCTGGGGCACAGGGCACGGGGACAGGGAGGTAAAGGAGGCAGCCCCTTCCCCACTGCATGCTGGGCGCTGGCCACACACACAAGGGTAGCACAGATGGGCCAGTGCCCAGCATGCACAGGCCATGACGCGGATAAGGGCCACGGCCAAGGTCTGTGCTACACCACAGCACCAGCGACAGCAGTGGCCTGGCTCCTGGCTCAGGGCTGCAGGAGAGCAGGGCTTAGCAGTGCGGTTTGGCCCACCCCACTAGTGCTCAGGTGCAGAAGGAGCACCAGAAGGTGCATCTTCTGGGGCTACTTGGGGCAACTGCCCCTGTAGCACCACCCCAACCCACAAACACTTTTCTCTGGCTACATGGCCAGGCTGAGGGCTGCCCTGCCCCATCCTCAGGAGATGCAGATGCAGGTGGCAGAGCCCTGAGCTGCCCAGCCAGAGCCCTCCTGTGTGGCTGCTGCACTCGCACAACTTGCCCTGCCCTTCATAGCTGGGCTTAGCAGGATGGGGATATGCCCCCCTTACTCTGCCCCCTTGTGAATGACAAACTCCACTGTGACCACTTCAGGCTGGACATAAGGAAGAACTTCTTTACTGTCCAAGCCCACAAGGTTTAGAATAGACTGCTGCCAGAGGCAGTTCAAGCACCCACATTGAACGCCTTCAAAACACATTTGGATGCTTATCTTGCTGGGATCCTATGACCCCTGCTGACTTCCTGCCCCTGGGGCAGGGGGCTGGACTCGATGATCCTCCGGGGTCCCTTCTAGCCCAAATGTCTATGAAATCTATGAATGCCAGGCTATGTGGGTGCACATCCCCGCAGCAGAGCAAGGCTCTGATACAGCTTTGGCCCCTTCCCCGTGTTGATTTCCAGGGTGTTCATGGCAATGAGCTAGCTGGGATTCTGGACCCTGATGCAGCCGCTTGCAGGCTTATGGCTGCCTGCCACATCTGGCCTGGGCTCTGGGCAGCTGCTGCCTACCATGGAGCCCCGGCTGCTCGCAGCAGAGCTTGCAGCTTCCCTGTCACCTGCTGCGAGCAGCCCAAGCTCCGTGGCCAGTGGCAGCTGCCCAAAGCTCAGGCCGGATGTGGCATGCTGAGCAAAATGGCCTTACATGCCATGCTCTGACATGTGCGCCAGAGGTTGCAAACCCCTGGTCTAGAAGAAGTTTCTAGTGACATCTTCCCTTCTGATTTCAAATGTAGGGATGCTCCCCTCTGATACTTCAAATCTTTAGTCTTCTCCACCCTAGTTTTCTGTCATAGCTCATAGCCTACAAACGTGCTGGTTTTCCCAACTTTCAAAAATTTCTTTAAGACAAACTGCCTAAATACTAGCCCAGCTCCTTCTACCCAACTATCTCCAACTTGAAGCAATGCTGCAAATCACTACTGCTCAGACCTTTTCTCCCAATTTCGATCAGCCGCCCTCCAAATCTTACAGCCCTCTCAAACACATACCAAGGTCCTCTTGACCTTTGGGATTCCTTTCCCTTTCTTCCTCTGCACTGCCTTGATTTTCCTCTTATGCTTCCAACTTTTCTTCGCCATTCTCTCTTCCACCCTTTATTTTGGGCATCTCCTTTTCTCACAAAATGTTGATGCTGGGTGACATAATCTATTCAAGGATTTAACTCTGTGCTGACAACTTAAATCTAATTCTGCTCAGTTCAATCACACATTCTGACATATCATCCTTGACTGTCATGTTGCCAACTTGCATTGTACATAGCGAACACAGAACTCATTTTTCCCACCCTTTCTCCCTGTTAAAAATCTACCATCTGTATCATCTACATTTGTGATCCTTATGTCAATTGGCTTTTCTATTATCAAATCATGCCCTACATTTCTAAAACCCAACCCCTCTTCTTTCCTGTCGCTAAAAAGGCACAGTTAAGTCCAAATTTTCTCTCACTCTAATGCTATATTTCTTTTCCAACCTCAATTAATCCTATTTTTAAATAACAGTTTTTCATTACCACTGTACTACATACTTTTTATTCCCTCCTATGACCTCTTCTACATCAAGCTTGAAATCCTTTTCCCAATTACCAACACACTGCACAGTTCTGCTCAGTCTTTTCTCTGATGCCATTATTTTGCTTTACATGCCTTGAAGAAACTAATATTTCCCTTCATACATCTCTAGGTCTCTTCTAGTGTTATACTTTGACCTGAAGTGTCACTCAATCTGAGCGCAGCAAGCTCTGATCTGCTTTCAAATCTTCTTCAAAATGAGTTTCTTCATCAGAGTCTAGCATTATACAGAAGAGCTGTCTAGCCCCATATCCTGTCTCTAACAGTGGCTATAGCGGTACAGAGGAAGAGCATATGAACATGGTATATATATCTAGTCATCCATCCCTTGTCATACCTTTCCTGGCATCCACCATCACTGGTTTAGAGATGCCAACAGATAAAACCCTGACTTTTCTGTTTAATGGGTATTAATGGATCTATCATTCATTAATTTGTTTAGTCCCTTTTTGAACCTGGCTATACGATCTGCTTCTACAACCATCTGTGGTAATGAGTTATACAAGTTAACTACCCTAGCACTGTTAGCCCATGTTTGATTTGGTTCTCTAAGTTCACTCTTTTACACGTTCTCTTATTGATTGTTTTAGGTTTCTCTTCAAAATTAGAAGACATCTGAAAATGGAAACCATAGTACTGTGGATTTGCCCGGATATAAAAGTTAGCAGCTTAAAGAACAAGAGGGAAGCCGAGTCATCCCTCCATTGCTTATGTATTAATGTACCATACATCTCAGTGATCAGAGGGCTAATTACTAGTATATCCAAAATGGGTATATGCTTTGGGATACCAGACAAAGATTTCCTATCCAGATTACAGGGCCAAAAGTCTATCCTCCCATATATGCCTGTGGGTCACATTTAATGTGAAAATTTGACAACCTGCTTAGATATCAAGGTGGAATTCACCCTTAGTTACTACTTTTCATTGCTCGGCATATACTGCAACTTGGAGTGTCCCTTCAAAACCCTCATCTCTCCAAGCAGAGATCTGTTGAGATTCTGTAGATCATGATTAACGTTTAAAGCTTGAAGAGTCACAATTTAAGAAGTCAAATCATTGATGGCATCAGCACAGATATCTGCAATTTGTCACCGGATGTCTTAGTGAGGTCAAATTAAGAACAATGAAGCCTTCCATCCATTTATAGTCTTTTGACTATTTACTCAGATCCACAAAGGAGTTATGACTTAGTGAGCAAGTTTAGGAAACAACACTGAAAGGTTCTGAAAGGAAAGGTCCCTTTTGCTGGGGGCAGAAGCATCCATCTGCCTGACTGAAGAAATCCCATGAGGTTTAATAAGGACAAGTGCAAAGTCCTGCATTTAGGACAGAACAAGCCCATGCACTGATACAGGCTGGGGGCTGACTGGCTGGGCAGCAGTTGTGCACAAAAGGACCTGGGGGTGAAAGTAGACAACAAGCCGAATACCAGCCAACAGTGTGCCCCTGTTGCGAAAAGGACTAACGGCACACTGGGCTTAATTAGTAAGAATGCTGCCAGCAGATAAAGGGGTAGTGATTCTTCCCCTCTACTTGGCACTGGTGAGGCCATATTTGGAGTACTGTCCAGTGTTGGGCCCCCCACTTCAGAAAGGATGTGGACAAATTGGAGAGAATGCAGCGGAGAGCAATGATAATGGTTAGAGGGCTGAGGAACAGGACTTATGAGAAAAGGCTGAGAAAACTGGGCTTATTTAATTTAGAGAAGAGGAGACTGAGGGGGGATTTGATAGCAGCCTTCAACTACCAAAAGGGTGGTTACAGAAAGGATGGAGCTGGACTGTTCTCAGCGGTGGCAGATGATAGAACAAGTAGCAATGGTCTGAAGCTGCAGCAAGGGAAGTTTAACTTGGATATTAGGAATAACTTTCTCACTGGAGCTGGGGAGCATAGCACTGGAACAGACTACCCAGAGACACTGTGGAATCTCCATCCTTGGAGGTTTTAAGACCCAGGTAGACCAAGCCCTGGCTGGGATAATATATTGTCTTTGAACCGGAGGTTGGACTAGATGGCTTCCCAAGGTCTTTTCCAACCCTGATTTTTCTATGATTTTTGAACAGCAAATTTGGCAACTGCAGAACAGAGCCTTCAAGTTCAGAGAGACAGAGCATGAAAAGATAAGAACATCTTCCCCCAAACTAGATGAAGTAGTTCCAGCTCAGCATTCAAAAGCCAAGTTGGCCTGAAATGCATAAAACATTCCAAGTCTGCAATGACATATCTGCTTGGAGAAATTAGTGTAAGTAATTGTAACACCAGTATACTGATTATACTACTTCTGGTATAGATGTAAAATTATATTGGAAGGAGTAGTGGCATAATTAGTCCTTACTAGTTAGTGAACAGGATAGTTACTATTCCCAAAGTCAAATCTTGCAAGTAATTGAGCACCCTCAAAACTCATTGATGTTATTGGATGCTGGGGCACTCAACCTCCTGTAAGATGAGGCACTTATACGTGAACATGTATCATATTGTTTTATGACAAAATGAAAAAGAATATGAAAGAATGAAAAACGAATGAGTCAGAGGACTCATTCACACCACCAAAGTTGTTCAGAAGAAAAATCCAACATACGTGAGAGGCGAAAGGAAGCCCTTTTAAAAGTGGTTTTAATGAATACTTACACGTTTGCTATAAAGCGGATGCACCAAAGCTCATAACAAACTTTTAAAAATGTTACAATCCTACACTGTGTCAACTACTTCCTGGTATATACACCTACAACACTGCTGCTTAATAAGTAACACCAGGAGCCATTAGTTTCTAGACAAATGGATTTTTAAGTAGAAGTTGAAAGTTTTTTTAACCCAATTTTTCATGTGTGTAGTGAAAGAATCAATAAATAACAAGGATAATTAAGCAGAAAACAATGCCCTCTTCTTCTTCATTTTGATTTTCAAAAACAAGGTGTGTGTGTTATTCAAGGGTGTATTATATGCAAGAAAATACAGTAGTATGAAGATGCATAATTTTGGGACAAAACGATTACAATGGTAGTTTTTAAAATGATACTTGGGGAGGCAGTGAGTTAAATGGTAGAGTTTGCTCTGCAGGTGTAGACACAGAACAACTGAACCATCCCCAAATGTCACTGACTGGAAACCAGTTCACAATTGTGGATGTGCTATGGCTCTGACAACCTGGGGGTCGGAGTGAGCACCCAGCCCAACATGCCTCATAGTGGGCGAGTGGATTGGGGGAGAGGGGTACAAGTGGGGTGGAAGAGTGTTCACATTCATGCTCCGAGGGCCACAGAGGGTAGAAGACCTACAGCTGGGAATGTTTTCATTTTTTTGCTGTCCCTTCTCTCCTAAACATGAGTTCAATAAGAATTAACTGAACCCATCAGTATGCCTGGTTGACTTCTGGAGGAGGAAGTTGGGGAGGGCACTTGAATCTGTGCTTTTTGGCTCCCAGGGGCTGGTGAGCAGGGTGGGAGGAGAAGCGATGCAGGGCTGTGACTAAGTAGGGAGTAAAGACACAGATCCTTGTTAGAAAGATAGCTTTTATTGAACAAGCAGTGCAAGGGAGCATATTTATAAAAAAAAAAAAAAAAAAAAAAAAAGGGCGGGGGGGAAGAAGCCATATACCAGGGTGGAGGAGTGCTGCTTACTGAACAGCCAGTTGCAGCAATGGAAGAGGTGGGAAGGAGAGCAATGCAATATGAGATACCTGGAAGACTGACCAAGACCCGTGTTTTGGAACACTTGGTATCCAAACACAACACTGAACTGGTTCAATATAGTGTTTGATTTTCCAGGTACACTTTCAAACAGTTCTAGGTGGTTTTAAATCATTCTAAATCATGTGCATGTCCATGCTCTCAGATCTTTTCCCAAACAGAGAAGACAGGAGATAGCCTTTTAATCACAAGGAAGACTTAAAAGCATCACACATACCTTCAAACAAAAAACAAAATACTATACATGGAAAATATGCATGCATATTAAGCATACAACTGTAAAATTAATTTTTCTTTTATTGACAGCTGGTGGCAAAGATAAGACACTGGAGCAAATCAGTAACATTAACTGCTAACAATAATATAAATTGCTAATCACCCAATAACAAGTTAAGCAAAAAAATATATAGAAAAAATATATAAAAGCAAAAAGATTTTGACAACATGAAAAAGCAAAACGTGTAAAAGGAATGATACATTACACAGAAGGAGAAAGGCTCATAACAACAGAAAACAAAGAAGTAGAAAGAACCCTGTAATAAAAGGAAAAAAGAGAAGGAAAAATATTAACAATACATAAAAGAAAACCCTGGTACTCTAATAGCAACAGAAGTCTTTGTACTCAGAACATTACTATTGCCTTTGTATTGTTTAATCTGCAAAGGCAAGAAATACTCCTAAAACTACATGTAATATGTGGGTAAAAAGAGTTTATTTCACAATACTCTTTCAGCAACCCTCTCAAAGAATCATAGAAGTTGGGTTGGAAGGGACCTTATAGATCTTCAAATCTGACCCCCTGCCAGGGCAGGAGAAAAAAAACTGGGCTCAAAGGATCCCAGGTAGGTAGGCATCAAGCCTCCTCTTAAAGACCCCCAGGGTAGGAGCCAGCACCACTTCCCTTGGACGCCCTGACTGTGAAGTAGTTCTTGCGGATGTCTAATCTAAACCTACTCTCCAACAACTTGTGGCCGTTATTCCTTGTTATGCCAGGGGGCGCTCGGGGAAACAAGGTCTCTCCCAAACCCTTCCGGTCCCCCCTAGTGAGTTTATAGACAGTCGCCAGGTCCCCCCCTCAGCCTTCTCTTGTGAAGGCTAAACAGGTTCAGGTCCCGCAGTCTTTCATTGGAGGGTCTGCCCTGTTGTCCCCAGATCATGCGGGTGGCCTCCTCTGGACCCTCTCCATGTTGTCCACATCCCTCCTGAAGTGGGGTGCACAGAACTGGATGCAGTACTCCAGCTGTGGCCTGAGCAGTGTTGCATAGAGGGGGAGGATCACCTCCTTGGCCGTGCTAGAGACGCACCTGTGGGGGCACGACAAAGTCCGGTTAGCCCTGCCAACCGTGACCTCACATTGTTGGCCCTTGTCCATCTTGGAGTCAATAATGACTCCAAGATCCCTTTCTGCCTCCGTGCTCTCAAGAAGGGAGTTTCCCATCTTATAAGTGTGCTGCTGGTTACTACTGCCCAAGTGCAGCACCCTGCACTTGTCAGCGTTGAAGCACATCCTGTTTTTGCTAGCCCACCCCTACAACCTATCCAGGTCTTGCTGCAGTCTTTTCCTCCCTACTAGTGTGCTCACCTCACCCCAAATTTGGTATCATCAGCAAATTTAAACAGGGTGCTTTTCAACCCGTCATCCAAATCGCTGATAAAGAAATTGAATAGCGCGGGCTCGAGGACCGAGCCCTGGGGGACTCTGCTGCCCACTTCTCCCCAGGTCGAATATGACCCGTCCACCACCAACCTCTGAGTGCAACCCTTTAGCCAATCTGCAATCCATCTGACTGTGTAGGCATCAATGCCACAGTCACCCAATTTCTTAATGAGGATGGGGTGGGAGACGGTGTCAAAGGCCTTGCTGAAGTCCAGAAAGACTACATCCATGGCAACACCTGCATCCAAGGCTTTTGTGACCTGATGAATACAGAGCAGTGTTTCTAAACATGTTGGTCACGACCCAAAAGTGGGTCGTAAGAGTATATGAAAGGGTCACGAGCAAACTTTAAAAATGGATTTTCCATAAAAGGAGGAAAAAAATGGGAAAACGTGTTTTTTTCCTTGCAGGCTGGCAGAGTTCCAGCCTAAAAGGGGCTGCTTGGGTGCCCCCTGCCCAACAAACTGACTTCCTACCCCACACAGGGGTAATCCCAACATGGATCCAAGGGGGCAAGAGGGCACAAAAGCCCCCATGGCTCACCAAAAGTATATGGGGAATGTCTCCTAGCTAAAAAGGAGGTGTACACCCCATGGAAGGGAGAGGCCATCACCAGGGAGGACTATATCTCAGTTGCTTGGGGCTGTAGGGGGGTAGTCAGGAAAGCCAAGGTGGAGATGGAACTGGAACTAGCCACCTGGATCAAGGACAACAACAAGTCCTTTTTTAAATACATAGGGGGTAAAAAGAAGGTATTGGGTAACGTGGGGCCTCTGCAAGGCACACAAGGAAATCTGGTCGTCGCACCAGACGACAAAGCTAACATATTTAACAATTTCTTTACCTCCATTTTTCTGAGCAGGGACCGGAACGGTCACCCCACCACCACCGGGACCCCCATAGGTCCCAAAGGAGGCGCACCTAGGGTCAGTGAGGATGTAATCAGGAAACTTCTGGAGGGACTGGATGTATTTAAATCAGCTGGTCCTGACGATCTCCACCCTAGAGTACTGAGGGAATTAGCAGAGGTCATTGCAGGACCCCTGGCACGGCTTTACAAGCACTCGCAGTGCTCCGCTATGGTGCCAGAGGACTGGAAAAGGGCCAATGTGGTACCCATCTTCAAAAAAGGGAGGAAGGAGAACCGAGGAAACTATAGGCCAGCTAATCTTACCTCAATCCTGGGTAAGCTTTTTGAGAGGATTATCCTAGAGCATGTCCACGAGGGGCCAGCAGGGGAGATTATGCTTAGGGGCAACCAACACGGGTTCATTAGAGGCAGGTCCTGTCAGACCAACCTGGTGGCCTTCTACAACCAGGTCACAAAACCCTTAGATGCAGGGGGGGCAGCAGACATAGTCTTTCTGGACTTTCAGAAGGCCTTTGACACTGTCTCTCACCCCGTTCTCATTAAAAAACTACAGAACTGGGGTGTCAACACCTACACAGTCAGATGGGTTGCCAACTGGCTGGAGGGCTGCACTCAGAGAGTGGTGGTGGACAGGTCTTCTTTGCCCTGAAGGGATGTGGGCAGTGGGGTCCCCCAGGGCTCGGTCCTCAGGCCCGCACTGTTCAACATCTTCACCAGTGACTTGGACGAGGCGGTAAAAACCACCCCGTTCAAATTTGCAGATGACACTAACATGTGGGGAGTAGTGGGCATGCTAGAAGGGAGGAATAGGCTACAGTTGGACCTAGACAGGTTACAGGGGTGGGCAGATAAGAACAGGATGGGATTCAACACTGACAAGTGCAAGGTGATTCACCTGGGAGGAAGAACCAGCACCATACCTACAGGCTGGGGAACTCCCTTCTTGTCAGTGCAGAGGCAGAAAAGGATCTTGGAGTCATCACTGATGCCAAGATGAACGTGGGTGGGCAGCGTGGGGATGCAGTCAGGAAGGCTAACCATATACCTTGTCATGCATCCACAGATGCATCTCAAGCAGATCCAAGGAGGTGATCCTCCCCCCGTATGCCTCACTGGTCAGGCTGCAGCTGGAGTACTGTGTCCAGGTCTGGACACCGCTCTTCAGGAGGGATGTGGACAACATGGAGAGGGTCCAGAGGAGGCCCACTCGCATGATCGGGGGGCAGCAGGGCAGGCCCTATGAGGAGAGGTTCAGAGACCTGAACCTGTTCAGCCTCCACAAGATAAGGCTGAGGGGGGATCTAGTGGCCGTTTACAAACTAGTCAGAGGGAACCAGCAGGCACTGGGGGAGTCCCTGTTCCCACAAGCACTCCCAGGAGTGACAAGAAATAAGTCACAAGCTGGCAGAGGGTAGATTCAGGCTAGATATCAGGAAGCGCTACTTCACGGTCAGGGTGGCTAGGATCTGGAACCAACTTCCAAGCAAAGTGGTGCTGGCTCCTGCCCTGGGGGTTTTTAAGAGGAGGCTAGATGAACACATAGCCGGGGTCGTCTGACCCCAGTACTCTTTCCTGCCATGGCAGGGGGTCGGACTTGATGATCTGCTCAGGTCCCTTCCGACCCTAGAAACTATGAAACAGGGAACTGAGGGCAGGGGACAGCGGGTCGGGAGTAAAGGACACTGGATCAGGACTGGCCATTCATGTTTACAAATGGGTCCTGAAGAAACAAAATGGTTGAGAACCACTGATCTAGAAGACACTGATGAGAACAAATGACTTTGCCCTGGGATGCTCATGCATCTGTGGATGCATGACTTTCCCCCCAACTTCTGAGTGCCTGGGGGCCACATCACACCACAGTGACACCCCATGCTATGTGGGGACCCCAAACACTCCTGGACTCCTGGCCACAGGTTTCCTGAGTTCTGAGGACCACCCCACCCTGGAGCAGGAAGCAAAAGCTGCAAGAGGAAAGGAGAGCCTGGAGACCCTGGTGGTAGCAGCCAGGGTGACTTGGGGAGGAGAGGGGAGACGGGCAAGTAGTACCTGGACTAGGAGCCACAGGTTAACCCCTCAGGGGCTGCACATGAGCTACAGGCCACCTGTTAGGTAGCACTGATTTAGGCTATCTGTTTCTGAGTTCTAGAGAAGAGCTAGATATACAGGTGCCTCAAAGCCCAACTGAAACTACTAAGTCAGAGGTCATTACTGAAAATAACTGCAAGGTCCTATATTGTCTCTGAGGGTGTAACATGGTATTTCTAGCCATGAAAACTGCATGGAGTTCTGTCTAACACGCTTCAGATTCCCACAGATACAGCAGGCAACTACTGAGGTAATGCAAAAGGCACTGAAAAAATGCCAAATCTCATTATTTCAATACTAAGGGCACTGCTTAAGCTGATTTCAGTGTGCTTCTTAACTTTTGCAGAATTGGATACTTTCAGCTGTGTGCACCACATTAATCCTCCTTACCACTTTAGAGTACCTGCCTTTAATATCATCCTTAAACTTGGCAAGGCATAGGTGTTTTACAGGACTGCTAACAACACAGAATTGATAGTGGACTGGATGGACAAGAACAGGGGTATCAAATTCACCCAGCCCCCAGAGCCTGCATCCAGACTCACCTCTGGTGATGAGTTAAACAGTATCAGGCTGCTCATTACTCACCCTCACCCCAACAAGCAACACTAACAGAGCTGTATATCTCACAGGGGCCTTTCTCTTCCTCTGCTAATGAGACTGAGCCCTGAGAATACCCCTGATCCCCAGTGACATCTCCATCACAACCCACAGAGAAAGCCAGTACAGGGTCTGGCTATTGTTGTGCCCCCCCCACAAAATACTAGGATCTTGCTGATGTCTTCGATGAGACGAAAGAAGGCATCATGTCATTCACAAAAATGTTGCCCCACTGACCTGCAGCTAGGTGCCAAGATTCCCTTTGGACCAACTTATGCTTTACCTGAGTCTGAACTAGGCACCCGTCAGGAATACGTTCAGAAAAATCTAGTCAAGGGACTTATCTGGCCATCCAAATCTCCAGCTGGGAGACTAGAGACAATCTTCTTCGTTCTTACGAAGGACGGGTCCTTCTGCCCTGTTTGGATTACAGAGCCTCAAATCCGACAACGATCTGCAACCATATTCTACTGCTCCTAATCAATGAACTTTGAGTGACTCAGACTGGCCAAAATATTTTCCAAGTTGGATTTACAAGGGGCCTACAATTTGGTCCAAACTTGAAAAGGATGATCAAAAAACTGCCCTTCAGATCTGATATGGTTATTTTGAACATGTAGGCATGCCCTTTGGATTCTGTAATGCCCCAGTGTGTTCCAAGATGTGCTGGGCCAATTTGTTATAATTTACCTACACATTTTAGTTTTCTCTGCTGACCCAACCCATCACACAGAATGTGCACACTTGGTTCTACAGAATCTCCGGGAGAACCATTTATACGCTACCTTAAAAAAATAAAGAGTGAATTCAATAAGTCCCGTACTGAAATATATAATTTCCCTTCTGGTCCTGACAATGGACCCATGCAAGGTAACTGCAATCATAAAATGGGCTGCTCCACAAAAATGTTCTGCGAGTCCAGCATTTCCTGGTGTTTGTCAATTTCTACTGATGATTTATAAAAAGTTTTCTATGCTTGATAGCCCCATTCACCATGCCCCTGAAGAAGAAGATGGCCTTTAAATGGTCCCAGAAAGCTCACTCAGCCTTTGAATTACTGAAGACATTCACCTCTGCACCCATTCTGGTACATCAAAATAATTCATGGTAGGAGCCGACTCAAGCTGTGCCAAAAGGGCATATTCTGTCTCAGTCCTCGAACTCTGAGGCAGTTGTATCCTTTTGCCTTCTACTCCCAGGCCCTAATACTGTCCACAAAGAAATATTACATTTGGGATTGAGAGCTGCTTGCTACTAACGCAGCCTTTGGAAAGTGTGGTACCTTCTGGAAAGGACCCACTACCCAGTTGAAGTGATACCAGGTCACAAGAATTTGAGATACCTCCAGACAAGTTTGAAATTGAACTCATGTCAAGTCTGCTGGTCAATATTCTTTTCCTGGGTTGTTTTTGTGGTCACTTATTGTCCAGGTATTAAGAATCACAAGGCAGATGTAATGCCCTGTATAGATGAACACTGTATGCCAAACCCATCATCCCTTTTCTACCATCCACCAACCCAAGAACTTTATTCAAGGTACCACTCCCAGGCAGAGTCGACCTGAGCAACAGTCCCATCCAAACCTGACTTCCAGGGGCACCATAGTTTCCTGGTCCTCTAGCATCACCTTGATATTCCTGAAGGACTCCTAAGCCCCAAAATACTAAAGCTCTGACATGCCACGCCACCTACGGGCCAGCTTGGGAGCTCTAAAACACAGCCACTGGTCTCTTTACAGTTCTGGTAGCCAAGGATGAATCTAGCTATATTGTTCAATGTCTGCTCTTGTGCTGCATGTACCAGAACTAAAAAAAACAAAACCCAAAAACCTGTGGTTCTTTTCCAGCTCTTCCCCACTCCCCCATTACCATGGTCAACCTGTGGACAGCGGTGGACAGCGGTGTCCCTTTGCGGGGAGCAGTGAATCGGCCCTGGGCCCTGAGCACTGGGGGTCCTGTGGAACTGGGTAGAGGCCGCAGTGACTCCAGGCTGCTGCCACCAGCTTCCCATCCAGCTGTTCACTATCTCCCACTCCTGCCACCGATGCCTCCAGTGGCAGCTTCTTTGGGTCCAGGGCGCATGAGCTGATTTGCCCTGGGCCCTACACCTTGCTCAGGTCGGCTCTCTCTGTGGATTTTATTGTACATCTCCCACTGAGGACTGCTCAACAATTAGTTGACTAAAACAACCTATTTCATCCCTCTTCAGGCTACTCCTATAGCAAGTGAAACGGGTAACTTGTTCCTGGGATAGTTTTCAGCTTCATGGCTGTCTGACTCAAGTCATTTCAAATCACAACCCCCAGTTTTTCTCACTTTTCTAGCACGAGTTTTGCAAGGCTCTGGACATGGAGCATATTCATTTGTCTGTGTAACACCCCTAGACAAATGGGTAGACAATGCATATAAATCATAACCCTGAACAACACCTCAAGTATTCTTTGAACTATCATCAAGATAACTGGGTAGCCTTGCTATCCTTGGTGGAATTTGGTTGTAATTATCTTTTCCATGCCTCCACACACCAAACTCCGTATTTTTTCTAATTATGTGTCCCACCTCCAGCTTCATCCAGTACTGTCGGCTCTCCCTCAACTACCTACCAGAGATGAAGTCATTCTGGAAGTCACTGAATATTTAAATCCCTTCACTTTTAAACCTCAACTGCCTGAACCTCTGATGGTACACCCAGTCTTTCACACACCTTTCATAAAATCATAGAAAATTAAGGTTGGAAGAGACCTCAGGAGGTCATCTAATCCAACTCCTGCTCAAAGCAGGACCAACCCCAACTAAATAATTCCAGCCAGGGCTTTGTTGAGCCAGTCCTTAAAAACCTCCACCACCTCTCTAGGTAATCCGTTTCAGTTCTTTACCACCCTCCTAGTGAGAAAGTTTTTCCTAATATCCAACTTAAACGTCCCTTGCTGCAACTTGAGACCCCTGCTCCTTGTTCTGTCATCTGCCACTACTGAGAGCAATCTAGCCCCATCCTCTTTATAACCACTGTTCAGGTAGTTATAGGCTGCTATCAAATCCCCCCTCAGTCTTTTCTTCTGCAGACCAAATAAGCCTAGTTCCCTCAGCCTGTCCTCATAAGTCATGTCCCCCAGCCCCCTGACCATTTTCTTTGCCCTCCGCTGGACTCTCTCCAACTTGTCTACATCCTTTGTACAGCGGGGGGGGGGTGCAAAACTGGACACAATACTCCAGATGTGGCTTCATCAGTGCAGAATAGAGGTTCTGTTTAACCTTATACTGAAGGTCCTTTTCCCAATGGAAAGACCCACCAATAATAGTTGAAGGGAACAAAAAACACTGATAGACAGATTTTAGACTCCAAATGAGTTTAGGGGAAGAATGGTCTTGGGAACTGACAGTCATGTCCATAATCCTGATCTGGTGTAGGTTTTCCACCAAGAGTACCCAGAAAAGCCTAGACCTGAGCTACCAAACTGGCAGCCTCACCCAGCTAATGAATTAGCTGGTCACTACTAGGGCCTCCTAATTGACTGCTAGAGATAGCAGACTCCCTATTTAAGTCTACCTAGGGTGGCAAGCTGCAGGATAGCCAATAGTTCTACCTGAAGGTCTACTGTGGTAACCCTCTCTGGTTCTTGTGCTCTTTGTTTTTCTGGTTTCTGACCCAAATCAGTTCTACTTCTGGACTCTGGCTTTTGAGAACTCCTCTCAGCTTTGGAATTTTAGTCCGTGACTTGGCCTGTGACCTAGACTCCACCTCTGCAATACTCCCTGGGATTTGATAACTTGGACTCTACCCGCCCGCCCCCCCACCCCCGTGTAGCTCTGGACTGCCTAACTCCTGACTTTAGCCCTTCTCTGGTGGCCCATTCACTAGACTAAACTACCTATGGCCTGGTCCATATATCAGGAAACTGATCAGCTCAAGATTTCAAATAAAAATTAGTTTAATTAAATTAGTTTATGGCATACGATGCCATCGTCACCAGTGAACAGCTGAATAAACAAGTTTTCAAAGACATAATTGTAAATTGCAGTGATAATAACTCCGGCTAGGAAGCAAGGAAAGCTGACAATTAACTTGTAATACCATGTCTTCCAGAATTGTCATGGGTGCTACAAATAAAACATTTGTCACAAGCTAGTTTGTTGCCATCAATTTTCTAGACACTATTAAAACCAGAATAGGTCAAGCCAAGAAGGATGCTCTCCTCTAGACAGTCCTCAACAACTAATTTATTCTACTAACATGTTTTTTATTTGATAATAGTACTTGAATCCAAGGCAAGGTTCCCCGCCCCCCCCCCCATTTAACATGGAAGGAAAAGCCCCTTGTTTTGGATTTGAATATAAAATGGGTGGGGAAGTTGCTGCAGCTCTCAGTTGGAGCCGCAGCAGTTGCCTGCTCCCCACTTCCCCCCCGCCAACTATGCCACCTGCTCTCCTGCAGCCTATGTGCAATTGATACTGCTGGGCCAGGCAGGGGCTGGAGTGACCATGTGCTCCATGCCCTAGGCTGGAGCAGGAGCTGCAGGGCGTAAGCAGTGGCAGGGTGGGGTCATGTGGGGAGGGAGCAGAAGCAGTAATGAGGGGTGCATAGCAGCAGGGCAGGCAGGTGGAAGGTGGGGTAGGCAACAAGGGGGGCAAATCTTGGAGCATCAGGCCATTTGACTCCCTTGCTGCTGCCTGACCCATTGCAGCAGGGATGGGGAAGGAGAGATGGACTATAACATGACTCCCAATAGTTACATTGTATAAATGGAAATTAATAATAAATGTGTAAGTTTTCCACACATAGAACCTAATTATTGGGGGGAGAAGGTTTAAATTCAAAGGTGTCTTGGATTCAGGTAAATTGGCCTCTTGAAGGCTCAGATTGAGCGAAAACATTTACTCTTCTATCTTTCCACTGATTAATTAGAAAAATAGTAGAAGCACAGAATCTCATTATTTCATAAACATCAGCAAAGTTCCTGAACATATTAACTAACACCTGTACGTGACCAAGGTGGTTTAAAAAAAACAAACAAACCAAAAAATCTCAGCAAAATTGCCTGAAATGGTCCATCTTCTCTCTGCACCTCAGGAACACCCAAGGTATTATCTGGGAAAACACATCCAGCTGAAACTATCTTTCAGAGCTATCAGGTTCTAGTTACTGCACTGATACTTTAATCCGGGGGTTGGCAACCTATGGCCCGTAGGCTGAGCTGACCTGTGAAGCCATTAGATCTGCCCAGTGGAACCAGGGGAGTGTGGAGGTGTTTGATAGAGGGGGGCTTTGCTCATGCTGCAGCCGGACGGGCAGCAGAGAACTGCACTTGTGCTGCATGACAACTGGGCATTGGTGAGAAACAACGACAGCAGCCAGGTCCCAGCACCAGCCTGCCTCTGACCCAACCTGGCCTGCTGCCAAGAAATTTTTCAGAACAATCATGACATATTGCGACTCAAAACCCCACCCTACACAAATACCAATCGAGATCCATATTAACATTCCTTTAAGAACAACAGAAATGAATGAATTTCATTAGCTTAAGATCCCACCAAAAACTAAGACATCCATCCTGATTTTTACAGTGTATAATAGGGTGATTAATGATGTTGTAGGATTGCTCATGAACACTATACCATTACCATTTTTTATTTTACAAAAAGGAAATTTGTTTTAATCCATACAAACATGGAATGAGGCAACCTATTTTGACAAGCTTTTTGTGATTGTTCACAAAAAAAATTCTAAAACTGAACTAACATATTTCAGCACATCATGAAAGAAGCATTTTACCTGCCACTTCTCTCAAGTGCAAATACGATGCCTTTCTTCTGGAAAGGGAGCAGTCTTTCCCTCAGTTTTTCAGGTAGAAAAAGTAACTTAGCATCAATATTCTCAGAATGAGACATTTCAACCACAGAGGTTGCCTGCATTGTGTCTGCCATGTTGAACCTGAAACAAAAACCAAAGAAGAGTCACTTACAAGTTGGGCACTGAATATTCTGTAAAAAGACAAAGTTTTATAGGGCAATAAATAGTAGTTTTTTCAATATGCAATTTTTTTTCCAATACATATATATATTCACCTGCATTACTTCAATAAGAATATTTTTTATTGTTAATTCCTAGCTTGTGATTGAAATGTTCTGTTTTTTTAAAGTAAGACTAGTTTATAAGACACTGAAAAGTAACATTTGTTTGAAACTATCATAAGTGACCCTTTGACTGTGCTTAAAAGTGTTACAGAACCAACAAAATCAAGATCCTCTTTGTAATGATTAAACAATTGCAATTGAAATAAAAGGCAAGTAAGTTCAAACTGCTGGAAAACTGCATCAGCAAGGAAATCAGGTGAACTTGTTTCCCAATCTGCTGTTTTACTCTTTTCATAAACTCAAATGAAACCCAGAACAACAAACTCAGAATAATCCAAATAAAACTGGTAGGCTTGATTTTATAGACAGAAGCCAAAAATGCAACTTTGAAATCTTTTTTTATCTAAATCTATGGAAACTATCATTGTACTTATATACCCAGGGTAGAAAAACAACCTCTTAAACCACAGAGGACTTTTCCAAGATGCTATAGAGCAGAGGTGTCAAACATACTGGGGGTGGGGTATGAATTTCCATGAGAAATTTTAGCTCTAGTTTATCCCCATGAAATGTCATGTATGGAAATTCAATGATGCACTCATAGAATGCTTACCTGGCATGATAAACAGCGTGATTGGGACAGAGGCCAAGCTCCTGTGGAGCCCAGCTGGGCCCCTGCATGATCGTACTAGGGGCCAAACTCCCACAGAGGCTAAGCTTGACCAGGCTCCATGGGAGTTTGGCCCCTGCCTGGTCTGGGACCTCAGTATTGAGGGGCTGGCAGTGCCAGGCTCCTGGGCACTATTAGCCCTGCCTCTTCAACCCCTGCCTCCTGGCACAGCCCTGAACTCCTACAGTAGCCATCATGCATGTGCGTACATACTAAATTGAAAATTTCAGGATTATGCAAAATTAGAGATGTTTTTTGATTTTTATCAATCAGCAAAAATCAAAATAAATGCTTTAAAATAAATATTGATTTTAGCTGTTGAAATTAAAAAAAAATAATTAAATTCTGCCAAGCCAACGTAATAGTAAGGCAGCAAAAGTTAAGTGCATTTTCCTTCACAGACAAAAACTTAACAGCTAGGGGCAATCTGGAAAGGAAAAGTATAGAGACCTAAAAAAAGATATGCATCTCAATTCAAAGCCAGGGCTGCAGCTAATTATGATCAATTTCACTGTACCCTTAGCTTACATTAGCAGGTGGAAAATACCAGATGTTACAAGTAATAACTAATACTCTTTCCCTTAAGAAACATTATGAACTTCTACACCACGTCACTGGTACTTTAATAGGACATCGCACACACACACAAAATTATGTTATAATGCTGCCAAAATATGGAATGGGTTTCCAAGGGAGGTGGTGCTTTCCCCTACCTTGGAGGTGTTCAAAAGGAGATTAGACAAACACCTGGCTGGGGTTACTTGAACCCAGCACTTTTTCCTGCCCGGAGCAGAGGGTCGATGATCTTCTAACAGGTCCCTTCCTATCCTAAAAATCTATGAAATCTTTCTTAATCTTGGATATCTCCCTATCAGCTCTTTGTAATGTAATGTTCTTGCTTACCGAACAAACTTAGTTTTTGCCTTCATTATTTCATGGTCCATTCAAGGATTTCCTACAAAACTGTGATACTTACTTTTTCACCAGTTGTGCAAAAATGCTCATTTATTGGAAGGGTTCTTATTTAAAGGTTCTTATTTATTACAGGGATCCTGGTTTTCAGTGTTTAACAATAGCAAAATTCTCAAGAAAGAGAGAAAGAAATCTCTGATTAAAACCCCCAAAATCTGTGTTTTTCTGCAATTAAAATGTAACACCACTATATATCTAGGTACCAGTTGAACACAATGTTTTATTAATACATTTACCATTTGAAAGCCTACCAGTGCCTCAATCCGTATAATAAAATACATTCTAAATATCTATAAATGTTGGCCTTTGACTTCAGTTGTTTTTTATTATGGAAAATCAGAGCTCCCCCCCTGCCCCCTTGGCTCACTGGGAAGTGGGTCCAGCTGCAGCTATCTCATCCCCCTTTGCTGCTTTGTGGCATTGAGCAGCCCTGATATGCCCTGTCCATGGTATTGCCCCTCACTCCTGACCCCCAGCCCCCCAGCCATGCTGCTGCCTCTCACTCCCCAACCCCAGCCCTGCTGGAGGGGGCCCCCAGCTGCCAGGGCTATGGGACCAGGGACCCAGGTCTGCAGCTCCCTGCAGCAGCCTGAGCCCCAGCTGCCACCCATGAGAGGTGGCAGCTGCTGTAATGGATCTGAGTGCAGACCCCGGCTCCCTCTCCCGCAAGGGAGGCACAGCCAGAGCTGATCCCTTTGTGGGGAGCAGATGCAGACTGCTCACTGTGGGCTCTTGGCTCTACATCCTGCTGCCCTCTCCCTGGGCAAGATCTGGCACAGCAGGGGAGATTGAGACTGACAGAAAGCTTGTTACCGGCACTGGGAGCTCATGTTTTTCTGTGGCAAATGGAAAATCTGGATCCCTGTTCCTTAGTAAACGAAGGAAATATGATCTAGCCAAAAAAAACAATATACATATTTAATGGCTGTATCATGATGAAAGAATGGTCAGCAGTGGCTCACCATTTAACTCGGAGGAGGTATCAAATGGGGATCTGTCCTGCATCCAGTACTAATTAATCTCTTCATTAATTATTTGGAGGATGGGATTGTCTGGATACTTAGCAAACTCACAGATAGCCCCATCCTGGTGGAGTTGCAGATATTATGAAGGATAGTATTAGGAGTCAGAATGACCTTAATAAACTGCAAATGTGGTTAAAAAAAATCTGTCAAATGATGACATGCATTTGGGATTGAATAATCACACGCTGAGTAGAGAGTGACTAGCTAGACTACAATACTGCAGAAAAGGATCTGGGGTTTATAGTAGACTACAAGATGAATGAGCCAACAATGTGCTATTAATGATGGGGGAGGGGAGGAAAAGCCAACAGTATACTGGAATGTATTAACAGGAAAAATAGCTTACTAGTTAAAGGAAGCAATTTTTCCACCGTTCTTCACAATGGTGAGTACTAGAGGTTATAGAGCTGATGATGACGGACTTTGTGGCTGCAGGGGCAGAACAACACATTTTTAAATTGCAAGAAGTGAAATTAAGGTTGAATTATAGGTAGAGTTCTCATGAGTGGCTGAGCATTGGAACAGATTAGCTAGAGAAATTGTTGAATCTCCATCCTTTGAAGGGGTTTTAAGAACAGGACAAACAAATACTTGTCTAGACTGGGTTAGACAAGACTGATCCTGTCCTGAGCAGGAAAAAGAACTAGAGCAGGGGCAGGCAATTATTTAGACCCATGGGCCACATAGGCAGTTCTGGGGAACTGTCACGGGGCAGTCAACGCTGGTCCCGCTCCCCCTCCCCCGAAAAGCCCAGAGCCCACATGCCCCGAAGCTCCTCTCTGCCGCTGCCACCAGCCGAGCACATAGTCCCAGCCCCAACCCCAGACTCAACCCCTCCATCCACTTGCCCTAGCTGGAGCAGACCAGCTCCAGAGTGCTCCCTTGTGTACAGCCCTGACTCTGGATCGCCCTGTGCCTGCTCCAGACCAGCCCACCCACATTGAACAGTGGCTGGGCAGAAGCTGCCGCTGGGCACAGGGGAAAAGTAGCCACCTCCCCCTTGCTGCTGGGCCTTAAGCTTGCTGCAGCCACCTGGAGCCCACACGCAGGCTGCCCTGCAGCTCCTCTCCCCTGCCACCACTTCCTTGCTGGGCGACCTAGAAATGACGGTGACAGCAGCGGAGAGGAGCCACAGGGCAGCCCAGATGTAGGTTCCAGGCAGCTACAGCAAGAAGGGCTGCCAGTGGTGAGGCGGCCACTTTTCCTCTGCACCCAGCAGCAGCTTCTGCCCAGCCACAGTTCACTGTGGGTGCATGGTCAAAAGAGTGACATGGGCCAGGGCTGTGCACATGGGTCCCAGCTGCTCCAGAGCTGGTCTGGTCTGGTCTGGTAGAGGCAGGTCTGGAACAGGTGTGGGGTGGGCCAGGACCAGGGCTGTGCATGGAAGTCCCCATCAGTACCACAGATCAGGGGCACCAGCCAGAAGAAGCCACCGCTGCCTTGGCTGCCTACAAGTGTCCAGCTGCCCCAACCCCACTGCACAGCCATGGGCGGCAGGATGCGCCTTGGGCCATAGCACCTGGGCCAAGTGGGACCTGATGTGAACCAGACAAAATCCTTCCATGGGCTGGATCTGGCCCACGGGCTACATTTTGCCTACCCTGAGCTAGAGCGCATCCTGAAGTCCCTTCCAGCTCTGCTTTTCTGTGAGTAACCCCAGAGCCAAGCACCATCAGAGACAGCAGAGCTCAGGGAAGCATTTCATGTGCGCTTTCTTTTCTTACTTTCTTGGACGGACCTGAAACACCTATTCTTATGTTGGCAGGGAACGGAGACGCTACTTCTTAAAACAGCAAAATAAATCTCCAAAAAAAAAATACACACGCAGGCCGATAAAGTAAAAACTCTTTCAATAACAGCTTGCCCAGCTAGGGGAAGAAAGTCTCTTCCTGCAACAGATGGGGTGGCTCCTGACCGTACACCCCACCACCCGCGCACCACGCGGGACGCTCACGACACCAGCACAGCGGCTGAAATCACTTGTGCAGCAAGGCCTTGAAAGCACAGCTCAGCGGCGCTCGGCTTTCAGACCCCGGGAGCGACGGGACCGGGACCGGGACCGGGACCGGGACCGGGACCTCGACCCCCCGCCCCCACGCGCTGAGGATGAGCGGGCCCAGCCCTCCCCGCCTCGCACCTGCAGCCGCCCAGAGGCATTCGCGCGCTCCCGCTCAAACACCCGGCGGCCGGAAGTGACGCATCGAGAACGTGTGACACACCGCCCAGCCCACAGAACATTGCCCCGCCCCCGCTGGGCGCTTCCGGTGGGCGAGGCTCGGCGCGGGGCCCTTTCTCCGCCCTCCGCTTTTCCGCGACAGGCATGTCCCCCCGTGGTTGGGGCCCAGCCACGGAGCCCCGAGGGGTGGCAGGCACTGTGGGCAGTGCGGCTGCCGCGTGTCTTAGGCTAGGAACCGAAGCCACTACCTTTCCCAGGATGCTTTGCGCTATCCAGGGGCTGCGGTATTTCCTGGTGCATGCCGGGACATGTAGTCCTTGGGGGAGGTCTTCTCCGCGGGCACAGAAGGAGGGTTAACGTCTCTCTGAGGGCCCAGCGCCCATTTGATCGTCATTGGCGGTGAAACCCATCCGTCACCGCACCCCTTATGCTGCTATTGGTTACCTCTCCCTAGCGCGGGTGGGTCTCCGTATGCCGGTTTTGTCGGCGTCGCCGCTCTATTGGTATATCGGGAAGTCAGTCGGCCAAGCCGCCCTGGCGATTGGCTAGCCCTCTCTCGCTGGGCGTGTTTCTGCGAAAACGGTACGGGCGTTTCTGAACAGGGGCTCCGGGGCACCGCTGACTGGCTGAGGCCGATGTCCGTCCTGCGGAGCGCGCGCTGCCATTGGCGGCCGCCGCCGGTGTGGGCGGGATTCCCCCCACCGCGGCAGCAGGAGGAACCGGAGCCGCCACCGCCGGGGCTGGCGATGGGGTCGGTCCCGACGCGCGCGTGAATTCCCCGCGCTGGGGCGGCGCCGCCCGCAGTAAGGCCCCGGGGGGGAGGGGAACGGCCGTTGGGGGGCGCGGCCGTAGGGCCTCGCGGTGCGGGAGGGGGCGGCTGAGCCCGGGTGTGGGGAGGCGGCGGCAGGGGCCGGGGCACTGCCAGCCCCTCGTCCTGCGGGGCAGAGTCCGGCGCCTCCCGCCTCCGGGGCTCTTCGCGGCCTGACTTCTGTCCACAGACGCTTGAAAAATAGCCCTTTGCGGGGAGGGAAGGGTGGACACCACGCCTGCCGGTGGGAGCCCGGCGGCTGCCGCCTGGCCCGAGGGCTTTGGACGCAGGGGAGGCATCCGTGGCTGCCCCGGTGCATCTTTAAAAGGCCTCTGGGCGAGGCGGGCCGTGCAGCCGCTGCGTCGGTAGCGCTGGCTCCGTGTCCGAATCCCTCTGCAGTCCTCGGGGAGGCTTTTTAACCGTGATGCGCCGGCGACACCGATGCCCGTGCCTGCCCCGCTGTTTCCGCGGGTACCGGACCTGCGCCCTGCCCTGCCAGCCAGCTCGCGGCTGGGCTAGGACCTCACCTGCCTCCCTTTCTGCATCTTTGGGATGGTGGTTTTTGTGTTGGTTTGTTTTTTTTTTAATGGACCCAAGGGTAATGTTTAGGTTTGTTCCTGTTCTCTTTGCAAGAAGGCAGACCAGTGAAGTGGACCATCAGTCCTCTAAAATATCCATTGTATTAGAGGCCAGGATTTCTATAGGTGATACCTTTTTATTGGACTGGCTGCCCTGTTGGGGTTGGTTTGAGACCTACTTTTCCAATGTGAGGTGTTTTTATTCAGGTCTGAGGTCTTGGTATGTGTTTGTTTGTTTTAAACGAATCAACTGGTTTCCTACCAGTTGTTAGGTATGCCCTGTGCAATTTCCCTTGTAGTTATCATTACGCTGCAGCCAGACAGAGCTATTTATTTTTTTTGGTGCTAGTTCTAGAATCGTAGAAAATGAGGGTTGAAGGGGACCTCCGAGGTCACATTTAGTTCAGCCACCTGCTCAGAGCAGGACCTGCCCCAACTAGATGGTCCCAGCCTGGGCTTTGTCAAGCCAGGCCTTAAAAACCTCCATTACTTTGTGCATTTCATGATACATAAAAGTGGGGGTCAAAAGTAGTGTCCTTTCAATACAGCCTTAGAAGGAAATGTTTCTAAATAAGAATCTGGCTATGTGGATCTGAAACTTAAGAAAGATTTTTATTTGATAAAAACAGTTAACTTTTATATGTACAGGTGTACAAATTAAGCCTTAAATATCTGTTGTCTGGGGTATAATCATTTAAATGTTTTTGACTGTAGAATAAAGTGGAATAAGAAGTTGCAGTTGTTGTAGTCTCCAAAGGCTGCAGGTTAAGGTTCTTGATGCAACGCTGAAGCAGAGTCCGGCATGCTGATGTTCTTGGTCGTGTCATTTGAAAGGCTGAAAGATTAAGAGTGTGCATTTATTATTACAGTAGAAGTCAAAAGAAGAACCCAAACTACATTTCTTGTTAAAGCCTTTATTTTAATGTCCTGCCATTCTAGGTGGTAGATAATGCCAGTGTTGGCATGCTTTGTGATATACTCCACTCCTTTTACATGTCATGTAATGGTTTTCACAAGTGTGGTAATAAGAACTGATAACAGGAATTATTTTCTTACAGGTACTGCAACTGTATAAGGCTTAAAGATTTAAGGTGAAGAGCATAGATTACAGTTGTATTAAAAAGTTTCTGCATTAAGCTCACAACAGTGTATTGGGTTTTGGTTGGTGAGACCTTCCAATATTTTAGAGAAGTCTAACAGAATGTCTGCATTTTATTTCACTCTTTAAATCGCTTTCTATTTTTCTAAAAAAAAATAGGAATTTTCTATCAAGTCATCAATAGTTTTCTGAATCTTGAGGAAGAAGAGTAGCCATAACAAGTGCCAGTTCTTTGTAAAAGGTGCATCTTGTGTTGTATTGTACTCATTAGCAGGTTTCCAGAACTTATTTATTTAAATCAGTAAAGCTCTAGAAAAGGTGAACCACTGGATTTTTTCTGCACGTGGTCCAATTTTCTCTTCTTCACAAAAATGTCTTTTTAGAGTCTTTCCTGTTCCTTTCATTTTTGGTGCCGCCTCCTCTTATTTCTCTCAATCTGCCTATTGAAACAAGTTTTAAAAATGATTTTTACTCTTCATGTCTGTTTTTTGTCTGATACTCATTTCTCTACCTCTACTCACCTTTCTGTCTGCTCTGGGGGCTTCCCAATCTCATAAATTCAGCTTGCTTTCAAGCCTTTTTCTGTGGCGGCTTTATTCCATGTGGGCACTTCTTTTCTGTTTTTTTTCTTAAGTGGTTGTCATACAGCAAGTAGCTTTGTTAAGGATATCATTTTGTGTGTTGTTTTGGGCTTTACTTTAGTTAACAGGTGCCGATAACTGATCTATTAGCCTGAAGAATGTGGCAGGCTTCCTTATCTGTCTTTTTTTCCTGCATAAAACTTGACCGTTTTCACTAACTTCTCTCCACACCCCCAAAACATCTGTCCCTAACCAAGAACTTGTGGTGCCATATGTTGTAAAGAAGTGATATATTTGAAGTTCAGTGCCACTGATGACTCGGCATTTCTTGGCTCCAGAGTATTTGTGCAATTACATTTATTGATCCTTTTCACTTATTATATGTGAATATTATATAAATGAGTTGTGATACCATTTATTCTTGAAAGGCATTCAAAAATAATTTGTGTGAAGCAACACAAGCCTTGTGTTTGATATGATGTGGCATAGATTTATTTCTTTTAAACATATTAAAATATATTATCTGTTCCATAAAATTTGGAGGACTAGATTATGTTATGTATTGTGATGCTAGTCCTTGCAAAAATGGGCATAAATTATATCTTGGATTCAGTTGCAAGCAGTGTTATTGGCTGCTGAATCTGGAGGTTTCTGGTAAGGTTTGCTAAGCTCTGAATTCTCCAGTATAGTCTAAAGCTTACATATTCATTTCAATCACACATTTCCAATGTAATTTAACTAATACCCAGTATGAACAAAATATTGTAACTTATGAGTGTGGCAATTTTTGTAGGTGCTGAGAGAAGTCTTGTAATATTGATATCACTGGGGCTAATAGTATTGCTGAAGCATGTAGTTCAGATCAGGGCACCCAAACAAGCTTTGCATTGGCAGTGTTCCCAGTTACACCCCTGGAGGAAGGAACACCTTATGATATACAGCAGAAGCCCTTTGATGCACTAAATGTTTCCATTTCATTAAAGATGAGGGGGCTTTCTTGAAAGTTGAGAGTGATTCAGCCATGTAGGAGGCTAAATGCATGATCATGCCTTCAATTAATTTTTGTGAGGAAATGACTTGTTAATGAAAGTAGTAGGATGAGGGAGATGATGGAGAAGAAAAATCTTTCTAAGTTGAGGAAAGGGAAATTCAAAAGAATGAATGAGGAAAACAGGAAGACAAATCCTTAGTTTTCCTACTCAATTTTAAAGCAAGAAAGCTCACAACTCCAGACTTCAGGTGACAATAAAACTGAAGCAGAAACAATGCTATTTAGCCACAAATGGGTACTTGCACACTAGGGATGTGGAGCAAAAGAGAGATGGACTGATGCTGCTCAAGGCCAGAGTTGGAGCTGCAGCAGCTGCCTGGCCTGTCCTGTCCCATCCCATCCTCCCTCCCCCACAGACACCTCATACATGAGTCCAATATGAGGGGCTTTTTTCCCTACGTTAAATGGGGGGACCTGATCCTGGATACAAGTAAATATGGTACTTTCCTCTACCACAAGAGGACTGATGAAGCTAAGCTGTTTTGGGTATTGCAGTTGTATCCCACAAAAATGCCAGGAGAACTCATAATTCTGTACTCAAGTGTAAGATGTATATGTGGATAGTAAAATATACAGGGACCAAATACTAAGTGAACATGAAAACAACTAGTGAAAAACTATGAATTCAAGGAGCATCTTGTTCCCCTGTGCACTGAATGAAGTAGGATCTCTCTGGGGCTAACAGAATCATAGAGAAGTAGGGCTGGAAGGGACCTCTACAGGTCATCTAGTCCAACCTCCTGCCAGAGGCAAGATCATCCCTATCTGAGCCATCCTGTACAAACCCACTGTCTAACCTCTTAGCAAAACTATGCAGTCAACCCTGACATAGCACAAGAAATAACACCCTAACCTGCTACAGGTAAAGCAGGCAGACTACAGCAGCCAACGTCCTGCTGCTGCAAAGGTTGTTAAAAATATGCCCAAGAGATCTCAAGAAGTGTCACGCCCCCTGCTAGAGGCGAAGGCAAAACCCCCCACAGTCCATACCAATCTTTGCACAGGCAGAATTTCCTTCTTGACCCCTTCTGTTCCTGAGCACAGGGGGAAAGGCCCATTAGCCAGGAACCTCTGGATTTAAGTCCCACAGGAACATTGGCAGAGTCAAAATCCCTGGCCTTGGCTGCAGCCAACATCCAGTGCTCTGAGGAAGGCTTGGGGGAGTTGCGGAGGGGAAAACCTTGACACGTAACAGCAAGAAGGGGGAAAAAAATCCATCCCTGCCTCATGTGGCAGCCAGCAAAGTCCAGAAGCATAGAAGATACCCATAGTAGAACATACTATAGTATAGCAAGAACATGAGCCTAGATACGCCTAGATCATCCCTGACCAATGCCTTTTGAATCTGCTCTTGAACACATGCAATGATGGAGATTCAACAGCTTCTCTAGGCAATCTGTTCTGCTGCCTCACAGTGAAGATATTTTTCCTGGTATTCAAGCTAAGCTTCTTTACTGCAACTTCAGTTCATTTGTCCATGTCTTACTCTCTGCAGCAAGAGAGAAAAAGGTGTTTTTCCTCTTTATGGTAACCTGTGTGATCATGTAAGCAGGTAGTATTATAATGCATACACACAAATGAGTGGCCTTATAACGGCCACAAGTTGTTAGAGAGTAGGTTTAGACTAGACATCCGAAGACACTGCTTCACAGTCAGGGTGGCTAGGATCTGGAACCAGGTCCCAAGGGAAGTGGTGCTGGCTCCTACCCTGGGGGTCTTTAAGAGGAGGCTTGACGTCTACCTGGCTGGGGTCATTTGAGCCTGGTTTTCTCTCCTGCCCAGGGCAGGGGGTTGGAATTGAAGATCTACAAGGTCCCTTCCGACCCTACTTCTATGAATCTATGAGTGAATTTAAGGTCACCTAGGCTGTTGAGTGCTGGACATTGTAACCTTAATATTTGCTTAACATTTTTGTGTATAATTGAGGTTAATACCCATTGGTAGAAAAATAGTCTGGAACTTGTTTCATGATTCCATGTATGTATTTGTGTTATAATATCACGAGAAGGACCCATTTTCCTTTCCCTGGGAAATGGGAAAAATTCTCTCTCGCATGCCCTTAAGGAAGTTCAGTCCAAGAGGTAGGAAGTCCAGTTCAGTCCAGTGTTCTGTGCCAGGGGTATCAAACTTAGTTGTCTCTATGGGCTGGTTCTGGACTGTGGGGTGTCTAGCAGGTTGGATCTGGACCTGGCAGCAGTGCTGGAGTTAGTGCAGTCACTGCCCTTCTTCCCCCTACCTCCTGAGGACATATATGTCCATCAGGCTTCTGTTGGAAATTTGCTAGGTGCCAGGCCCTCTGCCAGCCCTTTGGGCTAGGTGAAACGGTTCTGTGGGCTGGATCTTAGGCATCCCAGCCTGCGATCTAGATTTGCCCCCTAGTGCCATGGGTCTGTGGGGAGCGCTGTGAGCCATGGCTTTGTGCATTAGATCAGGTGTGTGGAGGCAGCACACAGCTCAATCCTGGCATGCAGGGACAGCACAGGTCCCAATCCTAGGACTTGGAATCAGAAAGTTGAGCACCACTGGTCAATAGGATACCCAGTACTGCTAGGGAAGTGAGGCCTTGAGGTAGCCCTCATATCTAGGTCTTCAGAACGTGTGGAGTTGATGGCATGCTACCAGCATCAAAACAGAAATGCATGACCCACCAGAAGAAATGAGCATTTTCAACTATTCAGAGCTTATTTAAATCTGAATTATTTGTGGACTAGTGAAATGGCCTTGGCCATCTTCTGCTGAACTTCAGAACTCCCTTACAAACAACACAGGGTTGCGTTTTTTGTAGTGAACAGCATTTAGACCACCAGAATTGCCGGGGCGGGGGGGTTGCTGCTGGTTGTCTTACAACTGGCCTTAGCTCTTCTGATTCATGAGGGACTAGTTAAGATGGAGTTGCTCTGGGACTATCAAGGTGACACACTGATGGTAGCGAATATTGTGCTTCATAATCTTTTGGCAAGCTCTGAGGGGTGAATGGTGTGCATACGCTCTTTGATTAAAGTACGCTAATTAGTTCTAGCCTGGTGAGTGCGTATATTCCAGTGATCTGAGGGCATCCTATTCATGGTGTTGGCCATTACTGAATCAACTTCCAAACATTCTTGAAATCAGTCTATTAACCAACTAAATTTTATCTCAGAAAAGCCAGACTGAGGCTACCCTAGCCATACCACAGTATTCATTTGAGTTCCTGTGATCCCTGCTGCATGAGAAGCCTCATCTTAGTGGCTTTTTCCCTTTTGTATAACTGTTTTGATAGCGCAACAGGTCTCTTCGCCTTTAGAGAAGGCCTCCTTTATTCTTCCTAGTATTAGTACATATGTGCCCTTCCATCCTGGATGAAACATCCCCATGTGTATTCCAGCTACTGAGTGCTCTTAGTTCTATAGTATATGCTATATGTTTTGACTGGGTTTCATATTCCTGTACATATGTCGAATGTAGTGTTGATGGGGATTCCCAAATAAGAGAGCCTTGGAGCTAACGTTATTACATGCAGACTAAAGCAGAAATCCTTATCTTGGGCTAGTTGGAGGTGTTCATTTAAAGGCACAGTGGGATCTGAGCTGCAATCCCAACAATTGCACTTCTTACTATGCAACACGTGCATGGCAGAATGTGTGATTTTTGGGATCAGAGATGAGATTCTCGGCAGCTCTGGCTGGGGGGAGCCAAAGGACTTCTGCTGCTGGCGATGTTAAACTGTGCACCTGCAGGGATTTTATGCATTGCAATGTATGGGTATCCCAGAATCAGGCTGCCACTCCCCAGTCCTGAGATCCCCGTGTGTTGCAATAAGTAAAAATTGTTGGACTGACCAGCAGTTTTCACAGGTCCTGGAGCATGGAAACATTTAAAAACCACATGTGCAACTGGGCTGTACATTGTTATTGTCTGATGTCTCTGATGCCTGAGGATCATGGAGAGCGCCAGGGGTGTCAGCTAAACATAAGATTTTTAAATGTCCTGATGCCCAGGGAGTCCAAGATCAAGAAGACTTTCCCTAGTCATAGGATCCCATCTCACCAGGGCCTTTGAAAACCATGTGTGCAGCTGGGGACCCTGGGATTGGAGCATGCTAGGACCCTTAAAAACTATTTGTGCAGCCCAGCTGCAAACCAGCTTTTTAAAAGTCTGGGGATCAGTGAGCCTGAGATAGGGGAGATGTCCCTTGATATCAGTTCACAACACCCTCCCACCTGCCTCTAGGGATTGGGAGGGAATGTAGGGTCCAGGAGCTGGTTCTGCCTCCTGCTCCGTCGAGTAGGGGACAACTGCGTCTCGGACCTTGGGGCTGCTTTATGTTGGATCACAACGCTCAGCTGAACATTGAGATCCATCCTAGACTAGCCCCAACCCAACATTAAGCGGAATAACTTTGTGGCTTGTTTACTGTATTACCATGTGATAAATTGACTGAAACTTGTGGCTGGTTTACAATTTAAGGCATAACTTAAGGTTAATCACATCTTCAGTGTAACATGTGACAGGGACCTTAGTTACACTTGAATCTCATTTTCAAATTTTCCTTGCAGCCACATGAGCTATAAATCTTCTCCATGGGAGAAAGGGACTTGGCCGAGCCCACACCTGACCCTGCTGGGGGAGGGCCTGTGGCCTAGACCTAATCCAGTCCTGCAGGAAGGAAGAAG
This sequence comes from Crocodylus siamensis, assembly GCF_052110815.1. NCBI lineage: Eukaryota > Metazoa > Chordata > Crocodylia > Crocodylidae > Crocodylus > Crocodylus siamensis. The sequence goes on along the minus strand of NC_143398.1, from coordinate 230,567,918 downwards.
CATGGCTCAGACCTGCAGGGGAAAGGAGGTGTGGCCCAGTGCCATCCTGCCCCATGTGGGAAAGGGAACTTGACAGGGTCTATGGGCAGCGTTTAGGGGGCTTGACTCAACCCCATTTCAGCTTTGCAGGGGAAAGGGGGCGTAGCCTTATCCCAGCCTGGCCCGGCAGGGGGCATGGCCTAGCCCCATGCACCCATGGGAGTGGGAGCAGAGGACATGACCTGGCCCCAGTTGGCTGCACGGGGCTTGGGTTTTGGGAATTTGGCAGCAGGGCTGGGTTGGCCATATTTATTGCCACTGCTTCCTGTTGCCAAATTTCCTGATCTATGGGGAGCCTGTGGGCCAGATATGTATGGTTCTGCATTTAAGCCATGGGCCAGAAGTTGAGCACTCCTGTGCTAGGCTTTCATTACCTGACTCGTGAGCTGAGGCCTTCTTTAGTATATGGTTCTGGTCTTGGACCCTGCATATCATCTGTGGGAATGAATTCAGAAAGGTTTCATTTTTCTGGGCTTTTTTAGCACCTTGTACCCCAAAACTAGGTTTAGATTTTTTTGTGACTGGTGAACAGCTCGGTGTTAAGGAAATCATAAATCAAGAACAGATGCTGATTAAATACTAGTGAAAAAACTATACTGTGGGCCTGCATCTAATTTATTTTGGAAGCTGATAGGACTGTGGATTCCTTTTGGGGATTCAAGTCCAAAATGTGACTTGTAATGGAAACTTGGCAATAGGGAAGTATGGGGTGATTTCCTTCTTATGCCAGTCTACACACAATACTGCAGGCAGTGAATTACAGTAGGCATACATCCATAATAGGTAGGTATACATAAAATAATGATCAGGCTTTGTAATATACTGTATTAGCTGGTTGCAGAATTGAGAGAATATTTGAGCTTGGAATTGCCAGGAGCTTCTATTTGCAAACACCCCCCCCCCAAAAAAAAACAAACAAACAAACAAAGCAACACCTCTCAGTACCACCATCCCCAGCTACTAAAAATGTCTTGGTTAAGGGATTTCTTGTAGGAGCTGCACCAGCTTGGAGACTCTTTCTAGCCATCTCTTGATCTTTGATTGTTACAAAGGGAAGGGAACTTTTTTCTTCCTCCTGATTTAGTATAATTAATCTCTCTTTCTCTTCTATCCCTACACTTCTTTGTCTTCCTCCCATGTCTGTTTTAAATAGTCTTTCCAGTCAGCAATGTGAAGTTGGCATGATGGGTGTCAACCTAAGGGTTCTAATCTTTGGTACCTTGAATAACAGCATAAAGTTGTGATTAATCTTAAATTCTGTTTGCCAGTGGCGTGGGAAAAGTTCAGGTATGGCAGAAGTGATGAATCTGATTTTGTGAGCTCATAAAGACTGCATAGGATTGGTTTTTTTTTTTCGTAAGATTGGTTCCTATGTGAAGGTTTTCTTCACATTTTTCAAACTTTTAGTATGTAGATCTTTTGAACAGATATTTATTTTTTCTGGAAAAAATGAATGGGTTCATCCTTTTCTTCAAATAGATTCTCTTGGTAGGAGCCTGGTGACAGGAGTGCTTCTCAATCCTTCTGGCTAGGTGGCCAGGGATTGTTCATTTTCTCCATCAGAGCATATTTCTTTTCCCCCAGGCCTTTTTATGAGCTTTTTGGGTGGATTTCATATTTCAGAGATCAAGTTTTTATATATAATCCTTCATTTGGAATTATGGGGAGGTAGTAGGGGACTGCCAGCCTTCAGGTGGCTTAACGTGCATTCATGCCCAAAAAAATTTAATTAGCTTTCATTGCCAGGCAGAACAAAAGCAGTACTCTTCATTTATCCTCCATTCAGGGATGTCAGGCTAATCACCTATGACTGGCAGTAACCTGTCCCATCTCCAGAGAGGAAACGAGGTTTATATTTAAGGTAACCATAATAATTTGAGGAAAATTCAAGACAGGATAAGGAAATCCAGGACAGGGAGGTGTGGGGGGACACACGGGATGGGGCATGGACAGTATGGTGTGCACACAGCTCAACCCCAACTCTACTGTGCAAGCGACTCTACTCGTAGCCCAGGTCTGAACAAGGGAACAGACTGTTTGCTGGCCTCCCTGGAGAAAATTGAAGCAAAAGTCCCAGATTGGCATGACCCTACCTGTATGTACCCGGTTCCCGACTCAGGTTCCCACCAACCCGGGACTTTTGCTTCAGTTTTCTCCAATGGCCGTACTGCTGTGACAGCCTCCAAAATCTAGAACAGTCCCAGCCGATCTAGGATACATAGTCACCCTAGCTATATTCCCTATTGTTGCTGGACAAAATTCAGCAAACTGAAGAAAAGTTCTTGTCCTCTGGTATCTCAACAGGTCTATGAAGAAATTAAAGTTCAAAGCAAAGACCTTTGAAGGAGGACTTCATGAAATCACTATATTTAAAGAATATTTACCGCCATAATTCAGCAAGCAAGAAACCTTCATTTCGATAATTTATTTTTAACTTGTTTTGTGCTTAATTTTGCCTTTATAAAAAAAAAAATACTGATTCTCATTTGCTTACACTAAAATAGACCTTGCTTTGCAACTAAATTTGACACTATTTCTTGGACAAGAGGAGACACTATATATACATTCAAGCAATTAAACTTTATCATGTTTATTTATATTCATAATTTTACATGTTATATTAGAAAATTGTGAATATGCTTCTAATGTATTATACTGATTTTGGCTTGTGATATTTGTTGAGTTGCTTTTCATTGAAGATTGAAATTGAATTGCAGTGTAGAAGGCAAATGCGTTTTGATTTGTCTATGAGATAAAGATGCCAGACACATTTATATTTTTAAAAATTCCTTATGTTTTAAATTTAAAACTGATTGTTGCTGTTAAACAAAAATATCAGTATTTGTAGTTAATTAATTGAACTGATTAAATGACATGGTAAATGAAAATAACATTTTTGAATAGTGGATCTCACCCTTGCCACTTAGTTCTTATCTGTAGACTGGACGTTAATTGATCAGTGTACATTGTGATTTTACTTTTGTTTGTTTGGGTTTGGTTTCTTCTTCCCATCTTCTGATCAGTTTCTTAATATGAATGAACTAGTCGAAATTAAAAAAGAATTCACTTTGTACCTGCTAAAGTTTTTTATAACAGCCATTTAAAAGTTGGTTTATCACTTCTGCCCTTTGTTTTAGGTGTTTAGCTAATGATTTCCTCCCATTAAATGGCTTGGCTTCTTCAAGTTTTTGATAAATGTACTGTATAAATACTGTTTTAATTTTATTATAATAGCCTCCATTAAGTTTAAATATCAGTTGTCAAATTGAAGTAGGTGTAATTTCAAAAAGAACATTTTACATTTAAAATATGAGTATATTTAAAGAAAATCTTTTTTTATCCATTTTGGTTAATGCAGTCTTAGTAGCGTCTTTCTCTTGGTATGGAGCTTGGCATAATGTTTTTGAGGAATTTGTCATTACAGGAGAAGGTTAGTAGTTTTGCCCAAAAAATCAGTTTTAAGAGAAGTACTCATTCATTTGCGTTTTTCCCCTCTGGAATCAATAGTCTGTTGTATGGATGTTCTCTAATGGTCCTGTGCTCACATGAGGCCACTGCAGATGTTGGGCAATTGATATATGGGGTGCACTGAGAAGGATTTTTTTTTTTTTTGGCTGATACTGATGGCCAATTATTAACCAGCCATATCCACTGATACCGATCCAGTAGCTGATATGCTGCCAGGCAGCTTGGAGAGCAGCATTTGGCTGTAAGTCTGTGGGAGGGAAGGGAGTGGGGGGGTGGCAATCAAGGCCCCCATGGTGAGAGAGGGAGTGGGGCTGGGCAGGGACAGGCGCTGCCCAACCAGGGCAAGGTAGGGCATGGGACGGAGCTACAGGCGGCTTGTCTGGGTGTCAAATGGGGGTGGTGGAGTGCGGCTCCTGCCACTGCACACAGCCCTGGGAAAGCATGAGGGGCACGTTCCCCACAGATTTGTGTGTAGAGCAAGGGCAGACTGCCCACTGTGGACTTGGGGACAGGGCCTATGACAGCTTCTTCCTGGTGGGGGCCTGTGTCGGGGTTTGGGGCAGGCAGCAGTGACAATGGGAGGCAGGGCTACAGGGTGGCCTATGGCCACTCTCACCATAGACCCCCTCCCAGTGCCACCACCTCCCACTCTCCCCCAGGCTCAGCCCTGGCCTAGCCCCCTGCTGGGAAGAGGCTGCCACAGGCCCCAGCCCTGAGTCCACAGTGGGCAGCCTGCTCTCGCCCCATGCACAAATCCAGGGGGCACATGCCTCCCCCAGAAGTGCACATAGCAGCAGGAGCCACCCCCCATACTGCCCAGACTAGTAACCCATGGCTCCATCCCACACCCCACCATGCCCAGACTGGGCAGCGTCTGCCTTTGCCCATGCCCCACTCCCTCCCTCAGCATGGGGGTCTCAAGCTGCACCCCCCACACCTTTTCCCCCCTACAGACTTACTGGCCAGGCACTGCTTTCCAAGCTGCCAGACTGTATTTCTGGCCACATGCATGCTGCAGCTATGTACATGCATGCAACATTTATCAGTGACATCATTATTGGCTACACTGGCCAAAAAAGCTGATTGCCAATAATGTTGTTTCCTTTTATCAGTGCTGATCCAATATGGACTGATATATTGGTGCACCTCTAATTGATATCGTACAAAAAAGGTTTATTTTATTAAGATAATTGTAAGATTAATTCAGTAGGATCTTAGGTAGAAGGTGGTGTTGTGGCACCTTAGAAACTAATTCAAAAATTTCTCAGAAACAGTCTCTGAGGTGCTGCCCTGCTCTGCCTTCTGCCTGACTTCAGATTAACGCAGGTTAACACCTTCAGATTAACACCTCTCTTAACTAGGATTCTAGTCAGGCTTCACAGTCAGTGAACTGGTCACAAATTATCACACAGGTAATCCTGGGGCCAAGAAGTGCTCATACAAGGTTGAGGACTTTCCTTGGGACCTGATCCAACCAAAAGAGCAAGCACAATATTAACTTGATAAAGCAGTGATTCTCAAGGTTTTTTGCCTCCAAGCACCCCTCAGAAAATGCCAGCTTTTATTTTTCACTCTTTTTTTTTCACTACAAACAATATTAGAGTAATTCTGCTGCAAAGAACTTGGACCATAACAGGCCAGAATATTTTGAACACTCTAGATTTCTGTTTGAAATCTCTGGGTTTATCTTGTGAATCATGCTTGCACACCTGACAGTACTAACATTGTGTTGCACCCCATGGCACCTTTGAAAGGATCTCAAGGCACTCCAGGGTGCTGCGGCACCCTGGTTGGAATCACTGGAATAAAAGGAAAGTCTAATGGGTCTCAGACTTTTTGCTTGCATATCAGGACTCCCCTTATACTGGTCATGATAATCCTGTCATATCAACGGGCAAAAGGAAAGGAAGATGGGCGATATCCACTGTCCTGTTCACTTGGGAAGAAGAAAATCTGTGTTCAGCCAACTCTGTTTCATCTAAAGCGGGGCAGGTAATTATTTTGGACGGAGGGTCACTTACCCAGTTTTGGCAAGCTGTTGAGGTCCGCATGGGTGGCCCCACCCCCTGGTCACCATCTTGGGACCAGTGTTCCAGGGCCAGCACCGATAGGGACCAAAGCAGGGTGCAGGCTGGCAGGGGTCTGTGGAGCCAGACTGCACTGGACGAGCAGGAGGAGGGGGGAGCTGGCCTGGTTCCATGGAGCCCCTGCTGGCTGGGATCCTGTACCCCCACTGCCCTGCTCTGGGCCTTGCTGGCACTGGTCCTGAGACACTGGTACGGGCCCTGTGCTCCTGCGCCCGCTCACTCCCAGTGGCCCCCCACCCTGCCCCGTGGTACAGGCGAGGGGCAGCATATAGCCCTGATGCCCTGTTCTCCAGCAGGGAAGGAGCTGATGCTGAGTGCAGGGGGAAAAGTGGCCCCTCCCGCACCCCATGGCCCGTGTTCCCCGCTACAGCTGCTCGCAGCCCATGCAGGGCTGTCCTGAGCAGGCACAGGCAGCCCCATGTGGGCTGCAAGTGGCTGTAGCGCAGGGCACCAGCCATGGGCTGGGCGAGGGGCTGCTTTTTCCACACACTCAGCACCAGCTTGTAACACGCCCCTGCTGCCAGCCTGGGCCCCGCGCTGGCTCCGGTCTTGCCTGTCGGGGCTGCCTCGCGATGGCAGCAGCCGTGGCCCCCCGCTTGCTGCACCAGGCATTGTTTGCTGTTGCTGCCCACCCGGAGCTTGTGCGCTGGGCAGCGCAGAGGCGGCGGTGGCAGCCTCACCACAGCCTACCACAGCGCGAGCTGCTGCTGTCATGGTGCAACCCTGATGGGCAAGCCTGGAGCTACATGGGGCCCAGACTGGCATTGGAGGAGGGTTACAAGCTGGTGTCAAGTGCAGGGAAAAGTGGCCCCTCCCTCGCACCATAGCTGGCACCCCATGCTGCAGCTGCTTGCAGCCTGGGTGGGGCTGCCTGTGCCTGTTCAGGACTGTCCCGTGCAGGCTGCGAGCAGCTGCAGCAAGGAGCGCTGCCATGGGGCAGGGAAGGGGCCCTTTTCCCACCTGCACTCAGCACCAGCTCGTGTCCTGCCTTCCCCCTGCCACCTTACCTGAGCTTCCTGCCCCAGGGCAGGCCAGAAACCCCTGCTGGAGTTTACGGGTAGGGGCAGGGCTGGGCAGGCCCTGCTCTTGCAGGAGTCCGCTGAGGCTTCCCCTGGGTCCTACTGCCCCTGGTTCTTGTTATCTTTGACAGGAACCAAGGACAGATTAAAAAAAAAAAAATAGAAAATTTAAATTTAGGGGCCCCGCAGGCTGGATCCGGCCCATGGGCCATATTTTGCCCACCCCTGATCTAAGGGAAAATTTAGAGAATATGTAGTTGAGTAGCTTATCAGGCAAAAACTTAATTGTTCAGAATGGCAGCTACATACAGAGGTGGTATTACAACTTCTGGTAAAGGAATTCAGTTTTTCTATGAGAAATCATGCTAACCCTCTGTGTGAACCCAAAGATTCTAGTGCTGTCATCTTCTTGGCCTGGCTGTAAAGTTAAGATGATAGTTCTATAGTAGAAGTGACCAAAGAGATTCATTGTGACAGGGTGCTTGGTGCACACCTGTCAACTTAAGAGGGGAGGCAGCTTGGGGAGCAGCTTGCAGGTGGTGAAGAACGGGGCTGATTAAGGAGTCAGCTGAGCAGAAGGGGGCTGGGCTTGAGGCACATAAGCCCAGGACTTGAGCTTGTCAGGCAGTCTAACCCTGAATGCCACTGAGAGGAGCTCCTGGCAGCAGGGCTGCAACAGGGCTTCTGAAAACTGCTGAGCTGCACTTAAGCAGCACTGAGCCCAGCAACAGACCAGGTCTTGGAACAGGTAGGCCTGGAAATAGGAGTGGGTGAGGCCATAGCCTGGAGGGGCGGGCCTTGGAACACACAGGCCTGGGAACAGGAATGGGTAAACCCCTGGCCTGGAGAGAGGTGGTGGAGAGCGGAGGACCAGGCTGCCCAAAGCTCAGCTAGTGAGTAGAGCAGCACCAGAGAAGGACAATGCAGGCCTGGGAACTTAGCACTTGAGAGTGGTTGAAGCAGGCCTTGGAACAGATAGGCCAGGGACCCAATGCTTGAGAGGGGCTAACCAGGTTTTGGAACAGATAGGCCTGGGAGCAGAGGGGCCAGGGACCCTGTGCCTGAGAAGGCAAGGCAGACCTTGGAACAGATAGGCCTGGGGACAGTAACATGGGCCAAGAGGGTTGCTGAGGAGTGACCTGGTGGTTGTGGATGGGACTGAAGGGGAGATATGGAGGTCCCAATTGGCCCAGTACCCAAGGTGAGGCAAGCAGGTCTTCAAAGAGATAGATCTGAGGCCCAGAGAATGAAGGAGAAAGCTAGAGCCCATAAAGGACAAGGTACTTGGGGAGTATGTCCAGTGCCTGGGGAAGACCACAAGAGTCCAGTGCACAAGCGGGACTAGAACGAGACTGTCTGGTACCTTGAGGATGGAGGGGGACCAGGAGGGTCCGCTGTCCAGGGGGCACTAGGGTGCCCTAAGGGAGCTCAGGGCAGAGCATCAGGCTGGGAGCCCATAGCCCATGAAGGGCGCATGTTAGTAGATAACTTGTGAGGCTTGGGAGTAGGTACTGGAGAGGCTGGAGCCACAAACTAGCCCTTAAGGCAATGACCAGAAATACCTGTGATCATAAGAGTAAGTCCAGGTTTGGGACACCCTGGGGCAGCCTCCCTTTCATCAGAAATTAATAACATCAAGGCATGGCAGCATATAACAGGGAGAAGGCCCCAAGGAAAGCCAGGTTAGCGAGGGCTGAGTGGCCACCCAGGGGAAGGAAAGCCCGGGTCGGGCTGGGCTGGAGCAGAGCAGCCGCTGCAGTGTCCCAGGTGCTGGCATGGTACAGTGCTGTCTGCAGGCTGGGGCCAGGGTGGGCTCTGTAAAAAGTGCCAAATGCCAGAGATATGACTGGGGCAGGGAGGAGTGGGCAGAGATGAGCTGCCTGGCCCAGCTCAGCATGACTCGATCCGTGGTGCCCCGGGGATCTGCGCCCCAGGGACCAGAGCTAGAGCCTGGCGGGGGCCAGGGCAGCACTGGGCTTGCACGGGGCACTTTTACATGTGCTGCAGGAGTTGGGGGGGTGGCAGGGGTGGGAACTGGCTTTTTAATTAGAGCAGCTCCGAGAGTCGCTCTAAAGTGCCACCGTGTTTCTTATGTCAGTGTCCCCACACTTAGAAATGGCATTTGAACTAATGCTTGTTGGACAAGCTGTATTACTAAATATAGGTTATCAGATTGGTATCAGCTGATATGGCTGGTTAATAATTGGCTATCGGTATTTGCTAAGAAAATCTTTATCAGTGCACCCCTAATTCTGTCCCAAGTGCAGGAGGTCATAGTTGTCTTTATTGACTCTTAACTGATTGGTTGCAGAGCATTTTTCCAACTTATCCAGGTCATTCTGGATCCTGGCCCTACCCTCCAGAATATTTGAAGCTCCACTCAACTTGATGTCACCAGCAAACTTGCTAGCCATGCACTCAATCTCGTGATCCCAAATCATTAATAAAGATATTAGACAATACTGGGCCCAAGGCAGACCTCTGGGGAGCCCCACTTGATTCCTACTCCCAATTAGTCTTTTAGTCATTGATGACTACTTGTTGAATATGATGATCCAACCAGTTATGTATCCTTTACAGTACTTTCATTTAGTTTGTATTTCCTTAGTTTGTCAGTGAGAAAGTCTTTAGAGATGTTGTCAAAAGTCTTGCTAAAGTTAAGGTATATAACTCATTAAGTGAAGCTATTATTCTCTCCCCATCCACAGAGTCTGTCACCTTCTCATAGAAGGAAGTTGTGTTGGTCAGGCATGACGTGCTCTTGGTGGATCCATACTGGCTGTTCCTGGTGACCTTGTTGTCTTCTAAGTGTTTCACAATAGATTCCTTGAGGACATAAGCTGGCTAGTCTGTGATGTCCCAGCTCCTCCTCCTTCCCTTTTTTAAAGATGAGTACTATATTTGCCTTTCCAATCATCCAGGACTGCCCCTTTCTTCGACGAATCCTCAAAAAGGACAGCTAATGGCTCTGAAATTACCTTAGCCAATTCCGTCAGTACCCAAAAATACATCCAGTTCAGCCCGGGTAATTTGAAAGGATCTAACTTCTCTAAGTAGTCCCTATCTTGTTCTTCTATGATTCTGAGTTGTTTGACTCCTTCCCTATCTCTGTTGCCAACTGTACTTATCTGGTAGCTGTGCCCCTATTTTTGAAGACTGAAGTAAAAAAAAAAAAAAGCATTAAATATTTCGGCCTTTTCTGCATTGTACGTAGCTAGACTGCTTTTTGCATTCCATCGGGGATCTATGATTTGTTTGGTCTTTCCCTTACTCTTAAAATACTTGTAGGATCCCTTTTTATTGCCTTTTATGTCCTTTGTCAGCTACATCTCAAATTGTGCCTTCACTTTCCTAATTTTCTTCCTGCATGCCCATACAACACTCTTATACTCTTCCCTAGTACTATGACCAATTTTCACTCTTCATAGGATTCTTTTTTGGGTTTCAGTTAATTGAAGACACCTGTCTAGTCAGGCTGGTCTCCTTTTGCACTTTTTGTGACATTGGGATAGTTTGCTCCTGTACCCTTAGGGTACAGGTAGCTCTCCTGGACTCATTTCCCCACCAGAATCGCCTCCCATGGGATCCTGCACACTAGGTCCATGAGTTTGTTAAAGTCTGCTCTTCTAAAGTCCACTGTGCTTATTTTGGTGTTCTCCATCCTTCATCCCCTTAACACCTTAAAAACTATTATTTCGTGGTTACTGTCACTCAAGTTACCTTCCACTTTCACATTCTCAAACTATTCCTTCCCTTGAACAGCAAGTCAAAAAGAGCTTCCCCTTCAGTTGGCCCATCCACCATTTGTATAAAAAACTTATCCCCAACACACTCCAGGAATTTGCTGGACTACTTGTGCACTGTTGTGTTTACATCCCAGCAGATGTCCCAATAGTTAAAGTCCATCATGAAAACCAGGTCCTATTATTTGGAAGCTTCTGTCAGTTGTTTAAAGAAGGCCTTGTCCACCTCCCCTTCCTGTTTTAGAGGCCTGTAGTAGACTCCCACCATTACAATAGCTCTCCCTCCCTACATCGGCTCCCCCCTCTGGCCTTTACATAGAGGCTTTCAACAGGCCTACCTTTGCGCTGTATCTCAGAACACATACCTTATCTTTTTAGATGGACATCTCCTGCTTTTTCCTTCCTGTCTTTCCTGAACAAGCTTTACCCATCCATGACCATATTGTGCTCATGTAAACTATCCCAGCACATCTCCATAATCCCAATTACATCATAATTCTGTGATTTGTACTAGGACCTCCTCTTCTTTCTATTTGTTCTCCATACTTCTTGCATTAATATACAGGCAGTCCTCAGACTTATGACACAGTTAGTTGGTTCCTGAAAACCTCATCTTGAGTCAAAATGTCATAACTCGGAATCAATTTTCCCATAGGAACAATGTTATAAATGGGGGATTGGTTCCTGAACCAAGGCCTATTTTCACCAAAAATAATCCAGAATTTTGTACTCAATCAATTATAGATCAGTAATATAGCTACATTAATATATTTATATTGTAAACAGCAATTTTATTGATTTGGAAGGACATTTGAGGTGACTTTGCTGGACTTTTTGAAGGGCTCTTGGTTGGGCTTTTTGAAGGGCTCTTGGCTGGAGTCTTCTCAGGAGTCTTGGCTCTTTTCTTAAAGTATCCAAGGAGGTTTGGACAGATGATCTCTAGGAAGATGGACAGCACAGCAAACTTGTTCGCTGGCGTGGCATGGCATTGAATCAAGCATCATAAAGTCGAAACTGATGTCAGAAAGTTGAAGCAGGTTGTCAATTTATAAACGTTGTAAGTGTGAAATGTAAGTCGAGGACTGCCTGCATGACCATTAAACAATTAGTATCTAATTGACTGTCCTATCCTTCCCCTGAGAACAATGCGAAAGCTTCCACTTGCTTTCTCATACTAAGTTTTTATCCAAGGCCCGGCGCTCTTTACTTACCTCTGGGCTTTTGCCTGTATCCCTCAGTGTACCTAATTTAAAGCCTCCAACACTAGCTTAGCAAACTTATACACAAAGATACTATTCTGTTTTCATCAGGTGGAACCCATCTCTTCCCAGCAGTCCGTCTTCCCAGAATATGGTGGAAGAAAGCAAAGCCCTGCTGGCAATACCATCTACACAGCCATGTATTAATCTCCAGGATATGTCTCATGCTAGCCAGGCCTTTGTTCTTGATTGGAAGGATTGGAAAGAATGCCACATGGGCCCCTGTCCCTTTTACCTTTGTGTCCAGAGCCATGTAGTCGCTTTTGATCTGCTCAGGTTTACCTCTGGCAGGTATTCCCATCAGTTCCTGTGTGAATGGGCAGCATGGGATAGTAGTTAGAGGGCCAAATGAGTCGGTTGCCATTCAGAAAAAATTGCCCATGAGGTACTGCCATGTTTAAAAGCTGATCCAGGATTTTACAAAGGGGTTGTGGGAGCAGCAGCTGGCTCTACAGGAGTGGCTGTATCCCCTTCTTTCAGCCTCCTTTCCCCATCCCTCCTTCTTTTTAAGTCCCTAAAGCAGGTAAGAATTGCCTCCCTTCTCCTTTGCTCACAGGCGCATCCTCTCCTCTTCTGCCTCCATTCCTCCCTGATCCCCCACCTACTACTGCAAGTATCCTGTGGGGAAGAAGACCTCCCAAGCTGCTCTATCTGGGCTCCATGGAGGCTGGGGCCAGCTCAGAACAATGGCAGCAAAGGCAGTAGATGGACAAGTTTGCTCTTCCCACATCTGCTCCTGGGCTGGCAGGGAAACCCACAGGGGGACCAGGCAGGGCAGGAGGAATCCCATCTGCCTGCCACTGTTGCTTGCCTGGGCTGAGCTCAGCCCCTGTGCAGCCTGGCTGGAGTGGGATGGTAGCTCCCCTTGCCCTCAGGACAGTGGCGGTAGCAGGTAGGGGAAGGGAGAGGGATTCTTACCTTTTTTGGGGATTTGAAGTCCCTGGCTTGTACTGCTGCCAGGTGGTCAGAAAGGAGGATTTCTGGACCCCAACTGGATCTGCCCCCAGTCATGCATCAAAATGTGAAGGGCTGAGCTAGGTGACCGGGCTTGTGAATGGAGCCTATGAAACTGCAAAAGATAGTCAAAAGCAATTTCCATGCATGCATCTAGTCCTAGAAAGAAATCTAGTCACATGGCATAGTTGGGGTCCTTTCTGGTAGGAAAAGCTTTCCCCTCTACAACTGTATGAGCACTAAGATTTTCTGATTTCTTCAAGAAGGAATAGAGAGGTTAAACCTGACAGTTCAGGCATTCACAGGGCAAGTTGCTTTGTCTGGTAAGGAGTACCGGTTTTTGTCTTGTCCAATGTGTTTTGAAACCAGTATCTCTCTGACATCCAAGTTCTTTCATGGAATCTCAACCTATGACTTTAATACCATTTAGGCTCTTCTTCTGAACCTTTCATCAGTGCCTCGTTACCGTAGAACCCTTCAAGTGGCCTGCTTCATAGAATAACATTTCAGCTTGCAAGATGTCTTGGTTGCAACCTCAGTACTGCCCCTCTCGCACAGGTATAGGGTATGCTCTGAACACCACTACCTTTATATAAAATGTTCATTTGGTTCCCTGGATTGTAGAAAATTGTTCTCTTTTCTGCCTGCTCAGCTTATTTGCACCCCAAAGAGAAATTATTGCATATTTTTGATGTCTGTAGAGCTCCCAAGGTCTATTTACATCAGAGCTGAGTTCAGAAAGACAAAATATAAACAAATCATTTATTGTGTAACATCAAAGAAAAAGAAGCCTTTGAAATCTGTTTCCAGGTGGCTAAGATATGTGCAAGTCAAAACAAAACAAAACAAAACCAACATACTCCCATCTTCCAAATTCAGAATTTGCTTCCTCAGATTGGCGGCAGGTTCATGGGTAGTTCCTTCCATCTTGTCCTTCCTCCCACTCGGAAGCAGTGTGGCTATGCCAATCCCAGTGTTATGCGTCTGTGAACTTCATTATAAGAAAAAATAGAAATAGTTTTACTTCTTATCTGAAAACTTCCTTTATTAGTAATTTTTTTTATTATAGTAACACCCAAAAGTGCTAGTCATGACCCAGCACCCTGTTTTTCTGGGCACTGTGCAGTGTCTGCCTCAAAGTTTACTTTCTAAGACAAGAGACTGAATCCTGTGTCCCACTGTCTAAGACTTAACCCATCCTGAATGTGCTGTTTGGGCAAACATATGGGATTATGAAAGGACATTTTCAGGTAGGGACCATATGTTGCTATTTTAGATGTAATTTCCTGTTTTCTGAGGTAAATGCATTAGGGGAGAAAAAGTCTTAAAACTGCATTGCATTTAAATGTTTTGTTTGCCAGTTTGGATCATCAATAGGGTTTGGCCTTTTATATCTTGTAGCAGAAACCTCTGCTGTTTGAGCTAATGGAGGGAAGGTACTTCAGTGAGTTGAAGGTAGTGATGAGATCTCATCTGGAATACTGTATAATTTTGCATACCCTAGTTCAAGAAAAATGTGTATAAACTAGATCACATTCAGAGAAGAGCTACTAGGATGACTGGGAATAAAGAGCCTGTCTTACAGGAACAGACTAAGACAGTTGGTTTATTCAGTCCAGAAAACAAAGGCTGAGAAGGAGAGACTATTTCTCTCCCTGGTCATAATCCCATCGTGTACTTGGAGAGAACAGAGAGATAGTTAAAAGACAATCTTGGCAGAAGAACAGATAGAAACTGGCCATCAATAAATTTAGTCTGGAAACTAAGATGTTTCTGATCATGAGAGGAACAATTTTACAATGAGGACAGTAGGACAGAAAGCCTAGCCACTTTGAAGGTTGAACTTGATTAGTTTATGAAAGAGAAAGTGATGTGGTTGTGTCTTATAATGGGGAATAGGACCTAATCCAAGAGGTCCTGTATTCCTAAATGGCTCTAGAAGTCTGTGGTTATCCTTCACTACGTAAAAGATGAGAGACTTTGCCAAAGACTTTTCATAGCTATTTGCTAGCAAGAGAGGGACAGAAAAACTTGGGGTTTCTGAATTTAATTCCAGGCTATGCAAGAAGGTAGGGCAGGGTGGCACTCTAGAGAATAACTAATTCAGAAATGTATAAGCTTTTGTAGGCAAATTTGTCATATGTTCTGGAAGTGAGTGTACTCCAGTGGTTAAAAGCCAACCTGTCCCTGCTTTACTTAGGGTTCTGTCCTTGTGACTCTCTTTTACCTGTCCCAAACTTCTTGGTACCTGTCCCTACACTCTCAGTCCCTGGCTCGTGTTTCTTTCCCCCAACTTATGCGTTTTCTATGTGCTTTGGCCTCATTCCCTTCTCTCTATCTGTTCATTCCCTCTCTGTATCTGTTCATGCCATGCATTAGTATCATAGGAAATTAGGGTTGGAAGGGACCTCAGGAGATCATCTAGTCCAACCCCCGACTCAAAGCAGGAGTGTCCACAACTAGATCATTCCAGGCAGGGCTTTGTTGAGCCAGGCCTTAAAAACCTCCAAGGATGGAGATTTCACCACTTCTCTAGGTAACCTCTGTTGCTTCACCACCCTCCTACTAAGAGAGTTTTTCGTAATATCCAACCTAAACTTCCCTTTCTGCAGCTTGAGACCATTACTCCTTGTTCTGTCACCTGCCACCACTGAGAACATTCCCTGGTTGCTGCTCTTTCACCTCTTTTGCTTTCCTCTGTTCCCCGCCTGTTCTGTTTCTCCCTATCCTGTGGCTCCTGCAGTAGTCTCTTACTCCCTCCCAGTGTGGTGGCTTCCTCCTCCTTTATACTTTCCAGGGTGCCAGCACGGTGAAAACTGACAGTCTTCCTGCATTCAGGTCCAGTGTTTAGTGCTACAACTCTTCCTAGCAGACAGAAGAAAGAACTGTAGAGAAGAATCTGCCTAGTGCTTGTATCCTGTGAATAGAGAATGTGCAGTTCAGATGGGAGCTTCAGAATATTTAGCTTCCACATTCTAAAAACAGAACAAAAAACCCTCTTCAGATTACGAGTAGGTTATATGATTTCGAGACCTGTAATTTGGCCACATTTTGGCAATTTTTACTATGATGGTAAACGGTGCCTTTCGAAATGGTAGTGCCAGCATTCTTCCCCCTGTCAAATTTCAAGTCCATGCTTAAAAAGTGCTAGGTGTTAAATCTTTTCATTTGACCTGTTGTAATTTTTTTTTTTTTTTTGCATTGGCAGAATAGATTATTTTCCCCAACTGAATTGTTAGTAACAGCAGAAGTTAAAACATCTGGGCATGTTCATTTTAGCCTGAAAGGTTACATTTTGGAAACCTTTTTTATAAGTAAAAGAAATAGTCTTCTAAAAAGTCTAATAAGTATCTGTCCATTTTAACTATAGGCTTTGTTGTCTGTATTAGCTAAGAAAAACACACTAACAATTAGTGAAGAGAGCTTTAATTATCAGGGCAAGAGGAGAGTTGAGGGGCATTTAGTTGACATGAGTATTTTTTCTAATAGCTATTTTTCTAATTCTTCAAAGTTTACTTATGTGTTGTGGCAGCTAGAGGCTGTATTCTGGTTCTTTCTTCTTGGGTGCATGATTTTTAATTTTACTGCATGCAATACTTGTCTGGCCCAAACCAAGTTTAATACAAAAAATTTCACCTCTTTACCTCTTCTAATTTCCTTTTATCCTTCTCTCGGTAGTATTGCTGATTAAAAATAAATAATAAAACACTGGTCTGATCTTTGCTTGCTTTTTGATGCTTCAGATGTTGTAAAGCTGATGTTAAAAGGGGCAAGTTATTAAGAATTCTAATGAAACACAGCTTCTGCAATGCTGTTGAAAGCTGCTGTCAGGGGCTAGAGAGATTAATATTTCCAGTAAAAGTTTAGTTCTTAATTGCAAAGTTACATCTGTGAATTAAGGCTTTCAACTCTCTGCTCTTCACAAAGACTAATTTTTTTTTTTATGCTGCCATTCAACTCCTGAATTTCTTTAGACTCTTAAATTTCAGTTTCTGTACCTGATGTGGTAGGCTTGGGATGATGATTTAGCTGTGATAGTCTAGAAAAAGATCTGACAAGGGGCACATGGTACTCAAAAAGCTTATTTGTATTCCTCCCAGCTATACAGATAGTCCAATAGTCAGAGATGACCCGGGTAGGGTGCAGGGCCCCGCCCCTGGATGCAAGGAAGCCAGTGGCAGATTTTGGGGGGGAGGGGAGGATGCCGAGTGGCCAGAGATGACGCTGGCAGCAGCATGGAGTCACCACACTGCTCCATGGGGCCCCACAAAGCATGGGGCCCAGGCTGGTCACCCTGGTTCATGGCCCCTTAGGGATGGCCATGCCAATAGTCCAAAAAAAACTATCACCCACAAAAATCCTATATCTGTTGTATCACTTCTGTAGTGGTATTCCTGGCTTTGATAATAAGTACTAAGATAAACTACTATATTAAATAAGATACAGTGTTTAAGATCATTTTCTGTTCTCTTCCTTTCTTACTGGTCACCTGCCAGTGATATAACTTGCTCCTTTTTTTGAGGTTTGTGTTGTTGTTTTCTAAGCAGCCCGTTACTGGTCCTTATTATTTCTTTGTTTCTATATAGTTACCTTTGGAAGTAATTCTTATGATATTGTGGCTGTTCTTTCTACCAGATGCCCAGAAATGACTGCTTGAAGATTGATATTAAGAACCATCCCTCCGTAGCTAATATAAAATACTATATTACAACATAAAAGAGTTTGGATTCCATTTTTTTAAGTAGTTTCAAACTGCCAAATAGTATCTTTATAAAATACTGGAGGTTTTTCTTGTTACGTAAATAATTCTGTTCAGTATTAATAAGACTATATCCAACACATTGAATAGAGTAAAATGGATAATTGTATTTTTATTTGTGTGTGTGCATACATGCATGTGCACAATGGCTAGGGTCAGCACCTTGAGTTTTAACTGCAATGAAAGTTGAGGAATTTCAACTTCTCATATGCAGTCAGACTGTTGGCAAGTGTAGTAAGTCTGTGAAAGAGGTTTTAATCTGGATTTTAGTGTAACTAATTATGTTACTAGGTAGGTAGATAGGTTTCAGAGCACACCAAACATGCCCCCAAACATTTCAGTGTCTGCATTTCACCTTTTCTTTCAATAGATTATCTTCAAGTGTTCTGTCTACTGCCAGAAGCTGCTTTCACTGATGCTGCACAGTATTATCCCTCTTCTAAAAATGGGGAAAACTAGGGTGCAGATTGACTAAAGTAAGATCACAGTCATGTAAGTAACTCTTATTTTTCACTCAAGTGATGTAAATGCTGTACTAGGCAATATCCCTTTCACTTATCCTTTTATTAGAGGATAGCATGAGGCAGAATAACGTCACTAGTTTTATGCAGTTTTTCAGTTAATGGAATCTAAGAAGAAACATCCTTATTTACTCAAGCCTTCTTTTGACTAGGAAAAGTGTTTGGGTTTAGCTAAGCATCTATGACCAAAGCCCAGCCTAATCAAAACATGGCCTAATTTGGGGAATTAACTAACCTCTTTATAATGTAGAAAGTAATTTTATACTCAGCAAGATTTGCTTTTCTAAATTCTCTGAGCAGTTATCTAAGGCTTCATGATGTTTTCCCTGCTCTTCCAGGAGAAATCATGAGTGCACAGATGTTCAAGCCTTTTCTGCCAGAGTAAAAATGGCCGCTCCAAGAGAAAAATAATCTGGGAGCAACCAGGTTGAATCACTCCCAGCAGAGCTTCTCCTGGAACAGCAAATGTCTGTATGTAGTATGGCTTCTCCTAGAAGATAGTATAGTCCTCCAGCATTTCATGCATAGGGTCCTCCCCCAGCTGCATAGTTTACCGCTACAAGCTCTCTGCTCTTCAGGGTCTCGGCATTCAAATATCTGTACGCATGGCTCTGGGAAAGTTTCTCTACCAAGAGAATGAGCTTGGGAGAATTGTCCCAGATTATTTGGATGCATGTCTGCAGCCTAAGTGAAATAAATTCAGTAATATTATGTAAGATATTATTTTTGTACTAATTTGTCTAAATATGATACTGTAATCATTTTGATACTTGTGACCCAGAGGTCCTATTTCAAGATTATTTGCTTCCCATTACTTAGTATCTCGTTTTAAGTTTATTTTATGAAAGTCCAAGAAAAACATGTCCTTCAAAGACTTAATTGAAAATTTTACACTTAACTGATGGGCTGTACCTTGTCAAAACGTTTTGTTCTTGAGGCCTCCCCGTTCCAATATAAGATATTAAGAAGTATGACTTTCTTGTCTGCATGATATAAAAATGTTTTATCTCTAGAAATCTAGGTCTCTCTCAAAGGTCAGGAAGTTCAGAATTCAGGTTTCCTAGCAACATCAGCTCTTCTTCTTCTCTTCCCGGGTGCAATAAATAAAATATGGTTTATGTAGGTGTCACAGATCAAAATGTGTAGTTTAAACTAAACAATACAGAGCTCCATTTACTAATCCAGGATTAACAGGAACAGTAGTAAATTCATCTGATTTTTCTAGTAAATTCATCTACTGTTTAACAAACATGATATATCCACTTAAAGTTCTAGAAGGAAATCTTTAGTGCTGAAGAATTGATTACACTCAAGTATCATTTTGTATATTTCTGAAATGGATTAATGTGCACACTTTCAAGTATTGAAGCCTGTAGCTGCTTCTTAGAGGCCTTTGCTTGAACAAGGTCAGACTGATTATGACAAGTAAGACTGTTCTCAAGTATGCATCTGCTACTATTCAGATACTCATTTAATGTTAGTTATAACTTGTTCATCCAAGGATAGGCTGTAGCATCATTGTTTATTTTCTGTACCATTAATATTTATAAAATGGTACATGCACAACAGTTTTGCAAAGTCAGGTGAATTATGATAGGAGCAACAATTTTATAAGTTAAAAATGGCTTCTCTCTTGTTGAAATCAGACCACTGTACATGCTATGTATGACATGAAAAAAAACCCCAAAACAGCGCTTTGAGCTTGGCATGCCTCTACACTGAGTGCAGCACATGCCTAGAAGGGGCATCACCTTAGTTTGACCCAGCTTGTCAAACAGCTATGTAGATCATGTGCTTCAGTGGGACTTTTTGGCACTTTTATCTAATAGGTGATTGAATCAGCTTTAGAAAAAAGTGCCAAAAAGCTCCACTGAAGTGCCTGATCTATACAGACGCTGGGGATCCGGCTCAAACTTATGCGCTTCCTCTTACGGTAAAGCGCTGTTTTAGGTGGGGGGGAGGGTTTCGTGTCTGTCAGCAGCCTATATGTTTATTTTTTAAATTGCGGAAAGATTTGACAATTCGGACATAGGCACAGCTGAAAATATTTTTTTCTACATACTTCTAGGTAGCAGGCAGCTTGTGAATGCTGCGATGCTGGGGCGCATGGAGCATCCCACAGGAGCACAGGGGGCTCCTCTGCATGCTTGGCAGCAGACCCGGAAGTGGACCAGAAGCACTTCTGGTCCTCCAGGTCTGCTGACTGTCCCCCCACCACCCTGGCTTGGTGACTGGTGCCTCCTGAGTCTGTGGGGGGCACCCGGGGTCCCCCTGCAGCTGATTGCAAAGTCGGGCAGGCGTGAAGAGCCCCCCAGCATGCTCCCCAGCGGGTCCAGAAGTGGGCTGGAAGTACTTCCAGTCCACTTCCCTGCTCACCACTGAGCACGTGAAGACCCCCCACACTCCTGTGAGATGCTCCATGCACCCAACCATCGCAGACTTCACAAGCCATGCTGGTACCTCAAGGTATGTAGAAAAACTTTTAAAGGTGTGTCTACGGCTGATTCTCTGAATAGGCATCGAATCTTCAGGTTCGGATTCAGCCAAGTCAGATCATGGACAGTTATTTGAAACACTGTCCCTGATTTGGGCTGAATTCAAATCAAATAGGGCCCGCTTCACACACCCCTAATCTTTATCCCTGTCTAATGTCCCCAGTGACTACTGTTTCAATTTTCTTTGCAAGGTTTAACTCAGCTTCACTGTTGACATTCTCACTCTGTCCTTACATATTCTATCTTCCTAGCATTTTTGCTCATCGGCTCCTTTTTTTTACTCCTCTGTTTCTTCCTGATATCCTTTTAGAGTTACTTATTTATCTACAGGCAGTCCTTGACTTAAGACATTTCAAGTTGCCATGAACGGCACTTATGGTGTTTATAAATTGACACCCTGTTTCAGCTTTCTGACATCAGTTTTGACTTTACGACGGGGTGATCTGATGCGACCCCACACCAGCGAACAAATTTGCTACGTTACCCATCTCCCTGGAGAACATCTGTCCAAACTGCCTTGGACCCTTTCTTTAAGAAAAACCTACAGCCAAGACTCCTGAGAAGACTACAGTCAAGAGCCCTTCAAAAAGTCCAGCAAAGTCTCCTCAAAGCAGTCCTTCCAAATCAATGTTTGCTATTTACAATATAAATACATTGGTGTAGTTATATTACTCATTCATTGGCCACATGTAGGGGGTGCATGCAGGTGCACATGCACCCCCTGAGATTGGCTGCCACTGCCAATGCCAGCAGCGTCAGCGGGCAGTCGCTGTTCACCACTCCCCCTGCCCTCTGCTGCTGACACGGCCAGTGGTGTCTGTGGGTGGTTGCCAATTTCCAGGCGACACTTGCCACCCCCTGCCACCACCACCTCTGTGGCTGCCGCACCCCCGCCACTGACACCACTGCCGACAGGCGGTCACTGTGCCCCCCCCAGCTGTGGGAGCTCCAGGAGTTCACATAAAACTCATCTATAATTGATTGAGTACAAAATTCTGGATTATTTTTGGTGAAAATAGGGTATCGGGCCTTGGTTCAGGAACCAATCCCCCATTTATAACATTATTCCTATGGGAAAATCGGTTCCGAGTTGCAACGTTTCGACTTAAGACGTGGTTTTCAGGAACCAATTGTGTCGTAAGTCTAGGGACTGCCTGTAGTTTGGTTTGTGTTCCTATTTTGCAGGCAAGGCTTGGTTTTTTCCCCCACCTTGCTTGGCATTCTAAATCCAGATTGTGAAGAAATGGTCCCTGCCTTGACAAGCATATAGTCAAAATAAAAAACTTGTCAGAGGTATTAAAAATTATGTGATAGGAATGGTGACATAAATGGTGAAGGGTAAGCAGATACCTAAGCACTGCTATTAGCCATCATTTAAAAAATGCAAAACAAAAAACCACGCTTTACTGAAAGAAGCAGCGTGTTACTTTGCCCCAACTTTGCAGTGTCTCTATAGATCAGGTGCTTCAGTGGGGCTTTTTGGTACTTTTAGCTAAAGCTGATTCATTCAGCTGTTAGATAAAGCGCCAAAAAATTCCCACTAAAGTGCCTGATATATAGAGACATGGGGCAAACTGGGCCTAACTAAGGCACTGCCTCTTCTGGGCAGGCACTGGGCTCAGCACAGGAAGGCACCAACTTTAAAGTGCCACTTTTTTGTTTTTAAACATCTGCAAGCAGCTGACTAACACTTGTTTGTTTCCAAGGTTTCTAATATATCAGGAAGGAACTGTTAGTTTCAGGGCTGCTAACCCACAGCACTCAAAGTTGTGTCATTAATTGAAGAATGTCTATTAAGTTTGTATTACGTGCATACTCTGGATAAATCCATACCCTTTTTTGTAACTGAAACTGTGCATTTGAAGGCAGCATGTTGCATTCAGAATGTTTGTGTTGCCAATTTTTGTCTGACAAAGTTATAATGTACCCTGTGAACACTGAAAACATGAGATTTCCCTTTAGAAATGTTATTTTCTTTTCTCTTCCACTTCTCTCTGAAAATCTCCTCATTTCCAATGTAATGTGTCTTTGTGTGTGTCTGATTGCGGCTGACCATTTGTTAAGCAAGAGGGCAGTTCGGTTTGGTTTTAGTGGGGGAAGAAGAGGGAAGGAAGGAGTAGAGTTTGCGCAAATGTGAAATAATTTGGTGTCTCTGTGGTAAATGGTTGAGAATAAAAGCAGTGTCCATATCTTAAACTCTTCTAATCCATTTTTTTAACATATTAGGTTTTAATGCCTGGGACCAGTTCTGAAGCAGGAAAAGGTGTGCTTGGGAGATTAATTTATTGGTACATTAGGAACTCGAGCATTGCCATGAAGTTGTCAAATGAATGTAAACTTAAACTTTAAAGGGAAAAATAGCCTCTTTGCAGGGATGCTTGGAATGTAAACTAGTCCTTAGGGTTATTGAGCATGGGTATTTCAGGGATTTATTTAAAAAACAAACCCAAAATGTTAGTATTCAGCTCCCAACAGTGAGAATTGCTTCCTCTCTTGCCTAGCCCTGCTGTTATTTTCTCCCTTCCCCATGAACCCACTTTTGGGACAGCTTTAGTTAGAATCTTAATTCTTGGCAGACTTCCTTCACAGGGTTGCTTGTAATTTCAGTGCTGTGCCATGAAGAGAAAATCTTAGTACGTTCCAAAGTCCCCAAATTAACATTGCATCCTTCCCCTTACCTTTATCCCTCTGCTCCTTGGGGAAAATGAAATACAGCAGAAGAGGCTGAGTCCTAAGCAGTCCCCAAGAATGACCTCTCCTGCTCTGAGTACAAACTTTGGGGAATGAAGAAACATCTTTTTTTTCTGTGTGGTATGCCTGGCAGTGAGGCATCAGGCTGTCTGTCATCCCTGTAATAACCTTATCTTGGTGGTGTCTGTGCAGAGGTAGCAGGATATGGATTTTTGATGTACTTCTCCCTTTTAACTTGACCCTTGTAGGTTCTAATATCCTGTGGAGTTTTGGCTTGTTTTGGTTCCTGCCTTCAATGCTAAATACACAGGGTTAGTGATCCTCTGCAAGATTTGTTGCAAATTTATCACATTTGGGCACATCATTGTTTTGTACCTAAAAAAAAAAAAAATATGCATCATGTAGGCACAAATATTATATTTAAATATTCTATTTGATCTTCGTTCCATGACTAACATAGAATGCACATCATGGAACTCATGAAGTACTGATACTTGCAACTAAACCTAGGATTGTCTTCAGGAATTAATGTTTTCATGTCATGAATGTGGAATTTGAGTTGGGGTTGACTGACACTGTCTCGATCAAAATCTCCAGTAGTATTTCCTCCCCTGAAAGCTAATAAACTAATGAAGATCTAATTTGATTGTGGTGATGCAGCTACCATTAGTTATGAGGACTGTCAGTTGAGGAGTGATTTTTTTTTTTTTTTTTTTTTTTAGATACCCGGCTATTCTTGGATGATCATCTTACAGCAGTAATGCCAATTACCTTTTACTATCTGTGTCTGAAAGCAACTTTGATTTTTTTTCTGTTGTGGATTTCAGGTATCCATGCCTTTTGTGACAGAGCTGGTTGTTGCAATACATTCTACATGGTACTAATCCTTCAAACCTGTGAAGAGTTGGTGTAGCTTGCAGTAGCTCAGGCTGAGTTCCAGGATGTGCATTGGTTGTCTATTTTTTTTGTGGGCTTTGACCAGTCAAGTCCTAAACGCCCTGGGACTGGTCTCTTCCTCTTTCTCCAAGACATACTGCTATAGTTCCAGTAAACAGAGAGGCACCTAGGCTGTATGTTCCTCTGTAAAACAAGAATGTTAGCAATCTGTCTGTGTGGGTTCCAGAACTGTGGAATGTATTCCCCTGCCCTTCTCTATGACAACTGTGAATTTGTTAACCTTCAAAGCAAAATGCCAGTGATCTGGTTAGCTGTTGGAGTAAGAGTCTGAAAGGAATGGAAGGATGGAAAGAGTTTTTGTACATGGGTGACTGGCTGAGTTCTTATTACAACTGGTGTTTTAATACTAGCGGGCTTTTTGTTTTTCTGACAAATGCATAACTACTACTTAACAGTTGGCAATCAAACACTACGTTTTTTGCAAATTTAGTGTTGCACTGTCACAATCTGGAGTCTCATCATAGATTCAAGGATTACAAAGAAAGGTGCAGTACCTTTTGTCTTCTAATTTGATCTTGCGTATAACAAGCCACTGGACTTGCCTGAATAAATTCCTTTGTCTATGGAGCACAGCTTTTGGGAAAACATCCCGTTTTGATTTAAAAATTACCAGTGACAAAGAGTCCACAATCTTGAGAGATTATTTCAAAGGTTATTACCTTCACTGGTAAAACGTGTAATTTATTTCTCATCTGAATTTACCTACCTTCAACTTTCAGTCTCTAGACCTTGATTTCATAGATTTCATAGACATCAGGGCTGGAAGGGACCTTGAAGATCATCAAGTCCAGCCCCCCACCCCAAGGGCAGAAAGTCAGCTGGGGTTAATGACCGTTCAACCTCATCATCCCTGGGGGCGTTCTGGTGAATAAACATTCCCCCAGATACTGGTGGTCACCCCTGATAAACTTGTGTACTATTACCTGGTGGACTGAAGGGTGCTTCATATACTTATAAGCATAGGGGTTTATAAACTGACCCAGAAAACTTGTAATCTTCTCTTTGTTGAGTTTGTGAAGTTATCTCTATATAAGGCATGTTTTCCAGTCTTTTAATCATTCTTGAGGTAAGTCCTCTCAAGAGAGTACTTTCAAAAAGTGCAATTTATGGATAAATTGTAATGTTTTCCATATCTCCACCCTACTGTATATAGTGAAATGTTTATTCTGTATATACATTCTCTTCTGCTAAATTGCCTTAGTCCTGACTTCATAGGAAACTGGGTTACTATAGGAGATGTCCTCTAGAAATTTGCCATTGTAGCCTGCTCTTTGCGTAGTAATATACTCAAAATTAGTGTTACATCCATGAAGGATATTTGCTTTCTCTAACAAAGCTCACTACCCCGCATGGATTTTTGTGCGAAGTATATCTTGGATGGAAACTTCTGGTCTCAATCCATTAGTTATAAAATGAAATTTTACGACTGTTTTGTTTCTTCCACTCTTCCTTGTCTACTGATGATAACTTAGCAGTATATTCCTGTACACATAACTCCTCACGTGGACATGCTTACTAGGGCTGTGTGAAGCTTCATGGGCCATAGCAAAGAAAATTCTGTGAAAGGAGGGGAATCTGAGTTTGTGGTCCACACCTCTCAGAGTTCCCCTAGAGGCAGGTCTCCTTCACTGGAAGGCACTTCGGGGGAGATTGTGGAGGCAGGTGGCTCAGCTCCTCCTGTTGTTGTGCCTCTGCCTGGTGAGGAGGGGGTAAGGCAGGATCCCCACCCTCAACTAACATGGAATGCACATCATGGAACTCATGATGTTCTGATACCTGCAGCTAAACCTAGGATTGTCTTTAGGAGTTAATGTTTTCATGTCATGAATGTGCAATTTGAGTTGGGCTTGACTGACACCGTCTTGATCAAAATCTCCAGTAGTATTTCCTCCCCTGAAAGCTAATAAACTAATGAAGATCTAATTTGGTTGTGGTGATACAGCTACCATTAGTTATCAGGACTGTCAGTTGAGGAGCGATTTTTTTTTTTTTAAGATACCCAGCTATTCTTGGGTGGGTAGTATAACGTGGGATCATTTTGAGGTGGCAGATGATCCCCGGTATGCTACCTGCCAGCACTACCAAAAGCAGATCAGCTGGGGTGAGGACATAAAACACTTCACTGCTGCAGCGGTGCTGGTGCATCTCAGGAGGCAGCACCCCTTTGCCCTTGTTCCTCCTCAGCCTGGCTCAGTGGGAGCATGCCCAAAAAGAAGTCTCCCTCTTGCTCCAAAACTCCTGTCCCCAAGAAACAAAGGCAGCCCACCCTGGACCAGTGTGGGAAAGGTGGAGACAAAGGGGGATGCATTCCAAAGGTAAGCAAGGCCACCCAGAGCATTGGGGAGATGCTTACTCTGGATGACCAGCCCTTGTCCTTTGTTGAGCATCCAGGGTTCAGGCAGCTCATGGCCCCATAGTACCAAATGCCTGCATGCACCACCTTTAGCAGAGTGGTGGTGCCCTCCCTATATGAGGCATACAGGGAGTACTTGAGGGAGGAGCTGCAGAAGGCAGGTCTACAGGTGGCCTTGCACTTCACCTTGGACACCTGGAGCAGCCGTGGTGGAGATTTCATAGATTTCATAGACATTTAGGCTGGAAGAGACCTCGGAAGATCATTGAGTCCAGCCCCCTGCCCAAAGGGCAGGAAGTCAGTTGGGGTCATAGGAGATCATGCCTACCTCTCCCTCACAGGGCACTGGTGCGATCAGTCAGGGCATCAGTGGCCTCTCCTTCAAGCGAAGGTGATGGATTAGTCCCGTACAGCAAGGGAGATCATGGTGGCCATGAACTGCGTGATGCAGGGGTGGCTTGTTGGGCAGGGCAAGCTCATCTGAAGGTTCATGGTCACTGGGGCCAATATGGTGAAGGTGGTGCATGATGCTGCTGTGTGGCACACAAGTTCCACCCCGTAGTCAGGCATGCCTTGGAGGGGGAAAGGGCTCCTGGTGACAGTGCCATCACTACCAGTCAGCTTATTTTGAAATGCAGGAAGATGGCAGGCTACTTCCACTGGAGCATCAAGGGGGTCAAGATGCTGCGGGACAAACGGGCAGAGCTGAACATCCTGCAGCATAAAATCATACAGGATGTGGAGACTTGGAACTCCACATACCTGATACTGGAAAGGCTGGTCGAGCAACAGAAAGCCATCCATGAGATGGCCTTGGTCGGGGACTTTGGGATCAGTGGTCCCTTTAACAAAACCTAGTGGGATAGATCGTGGTGGTCCTCAAACCCTTCCTTGAGGCCACCGAGAGCCTCAGCGCTAGCAATGCCCTCCTTAGCCAGGTGATCCCCATAGTAAAGGAGCTTGCGAATGAAATGGACGTGTTCCGGGGGATTGATGTTCCTGGCTGGGACAAGTTGCTTTCACCAGAGGTACAGGCACTGGTGAACCAGCTGAAGGAGGGCATCAAAATTGGCTGGATCCATTGCAGTCCAGTACAGTCCACGTACTAGTGGTCATATGTTACCTGAGGGTGAAGGGGAGTGTCTGCAGTAGTAAAACCTTTGATCACTGGACAGAGATAACTTCATATATAGTTCTTTAAGAGTAGTAACTTTCTGAAAATCATTGGTAAAACAACTTTACAGATCATCTGCAAAAGAGCAAAAAAATAAGCTTGTGCCCCATCTTCTTCCTTTTCCCCCTCACTGTTTCCCTTCCCTTCCCCTCCCCCCCACCCCAAATAAAAATCCCACACCTACATTTTCTTGCTTTTACATCACACTGAGGTCATGGCTAACCGTAATGACATCAGGGAATTAGTAAAATGCTAATAGAAGCCAGGAGAATGATTGCTGACCAGGACAAGGAAGAGATTCTTGATCAGTCATATATATAAACCTGTTTAATACTTGGTTATAATTTCAGAGAAAAAGGCAAAATTCTCTCTCAGCTTTAGCACATGCATCTTTTCAGTTAAGCAGTTGTTTAACAAGATCTTCTTAGACATTCACTTGGTTATGCAGCAAAACCAGGGAAAAACATAATTATTTTTCTTGATATTTCTAAAGAAAAAGTAGCTTACAATTGACAAGGATAGCAGGTTATCATTTTTATATGTAATATTGAAAAGAAGCAAGAAAAAGTCACAAGCCTGTTTTTTCAGGTCTTTTTTTTAAGAAATGGCGACACAAAATTCCCTGCCTTTTGGGTCTGTATGTTGGTCTCTTATTTTTCTCTTTTGAAAAATGACTTAAAATGGTGGTTGTTTTTTTTACCTTTCCCAACTTATTTGTGACTGTTCCGGTTATGTCTGATATATGAATATTATTTACAGAATTTTGCCTAAAAATTAACAAGTATATTAAGCTTTTGGTTTTGGGAAAAATGCTTCTGTGGATCCACTTGTGTTTGTTTCAGAATGTCTCTGAGTTTCTCCAAAGGGTAAGCGGATCACAATACGCTGTTCTTGAAAGGGATCTGATTTTAAACTAATCTCTAAGGCCTGAGATTCTGATTTGCTAGTTATTTCCTTTTATCTTTGGTGTCTTTTGTGAAGCAAGTTTTCTAAATATGTTTCTACCAACTTAGCTGCACTTTAACTTCTTCTTTTAATCTCTCTCTTTTTTTTTCAGTGCCAGACATCTGTTAGCTAGAGGTAGATATAAAACATGAGGTTGGAGAGGAACACAGTGAGAGAACTAAGGAAGTGAGAGAGGTGAAATTTCTACTCTGTTGCTGTTCCTCTAGTCTGCTTGAAGGATCCATCTTTCATGTCTCCCTTGGGTTTTTGGGTATTGGACATCTGAAACACTGTTTCCATGCTTAAAAAGCAGTTAGCTGATTAAAAAGCAGTTTTGTCTCTTCTACCCCTGTAGAGCCTTCTTGCTGCTAACCAGTGGTGATGCGTAGGGGGTGCACAGGGGTGCACCTGAGGGCTACACTCACTGTTTAGGCAATGGGTAGGGGGGGCAGGTGGGATTGCCGGTGCCCCCCCTGCAAGTGCCAGCCAGTGGCTGCACTCGCTGCAGCCACTTTGGCCAGCCCTTGCTCCCAGAAGCGGCTACAGCCATTCCCGGAAGTGGCTGCAGTGAGTGCAGTGATCGGCCACAGCGGACACCCCCCACCCCCGGGACGGCAGGATTGCCTGCGAAGGGACTCATACCCACTCCCCTCCAGTCGGTGGGACCAGTCACAGGTGGGGCACGTGGCCCCACTCCCTGACTAAGGCGGCACCAGTCGCCCATGCTGCCAACTGAGGGGGAAAGAAATTAGAGGCTCAGCTACATCACCCCTCTTTTCAGCATCCTTTTAATTATTTCTCTTCTTTCATGCCTAGCTTCAGCATCTGCTTCTTGTTAGTTGTCACAGCTTTGACAGTCAACAGTAACATGGAATTGACATGGTGCTTAGCAATTTCAGTGCCGTTTTTTACAGGGTTCTGAATAACTGCTGTGAAACTGACCAGAGTCTTATTAACTTCAACCTGTTATAGTTGGGGAAGCTATGAGCACTAGAATTGTTCCTCTGCAGATTGGGTAAGATGAGAACACATTAATTCAAGTCTGGCTCATTTTGGGGAAGCTATCCTTACAAGTATAAGACCTGAGAGATGGGAAAGGGTATGGGGAAAGAGTTATAATGAAAGCTTAGATTTTCTTGAGGCCAACTGTATGGGTCTTCTCATTTACCATGGATGACTGGACATTTGTGCACTTTGACCTAGACCTTGGAGCAAAATTTACCATATTTACTTGAATTCAAGGCATTCTTTTCCCTATTTCATCATGGGGAGAAAGAAGTCCCTCATCTTGGATTCAGGTACAAGTGGGAGGAGGGGTGGTTGTGTGGCTCTGACTTTGGTCCTGGGTTGCAGCTGCAGGCCCTCCTCCCACGCCCTGCAGCCTCTGCTGCCACTGCTTTCATCCCATTGCCACTTCTGCTGTCTTCTTCCCTGCCCTCGCCCCTAATGTTTGCCTTCCTTTCAAGCTCTGGCTCTAGTCATACTCCAGCCCTGAGCACCAAAGCAGTGGCCTCAGCTCTGGGGCCAGGGCCAGGGCTGGAGCTGCCTCCATAACCACTGTTTCCTGGCTAGGCAGGGGCTGGAGCAGGGGTGGGCAAAATGTGACCCATGGGCTGAACCATCCTCTCTGGCCCGTGGGGCCCCTAAAAAATTTAGGAAGTTAATATTTATCTGCCCCTGGCTGCCTGTCATGCAGCCCTCTCCCTGAAATAATTGCCCACCCCTGGGCTGGAGTGACCATGTGCCCTGTGCCTCAGGTTAGAATGGGAGTGGGACAGGGTGGGCAGAGGCAGACAGTGGGCAGGAGCAAGTGGTGGAGGGAGCAGGTGGGGGTGGAAACAGACAGCAGAGGTGGCAGGCACTGTAGGGTCCAGGGCCAGAGCTGCTGCCACTATTGCTGATGTCTGGCTGGGCAGACAGCAGAAGAAGGGGGAAGTGGTGAGGAAGATAGGAAGCAAGGGGCAAGGGACAGGCCTCTTATTGCCTGCCGCCCCTATGCTGCTTGCTATATTGCTGTGGTCATGGTAGGGATGCAAATTTAAGATGACTCTCCAATAATTAGATTCTATGTATAGAAAATGATAACAAATTATAAGTTTTCCATATATAGATTCTAATTATTGGCTGAGAAGTTACCTTGCTTCAGGTGAATGACCTCATAATTTTTTTTTAAACCTGACCCTATATTTGCTGTTTTCCAGTCATCTAGGCTATGTGAGGAGTTTGTTCTGTAGTAGTGCATAATGTTTACAGTGCAGAATTAGAACTGAAAACTTCTAGGTATTAGGTTTGTAGAGAATGGGAAAATTGTAGTTTATATGACAAAAAGTATGTACTCAAGAGGCTAAGTGAGGGTTTGGAGTGCAGATCCATGGAACAGACCTTTAGAAGCTAGTGAAAGGATATAGTTTTGTGTCTTAGGTTCTTAGTGTAGTCTAGTCCTGCACCTGACCACTGGCCTGAGCCTGTGACAGACTACAGGTCCCAGCAAGCAGTGGGAGGGCACCCCGGGAAGTGGTTACAGGGTGCCATGCTTAGCAACAGCAGGACTGTTACCAGGTCCTGCTGCTACCACTGTGGCCAGGCTGTGTGTGCAGCAGGGGTCTGAGTGGCAGGCCTGCCCTGGAGATGGGCTGTGTGCAGGCGGGATAAGGTGCTGCTCGAGGGATGTTCCGCTCTGCCAGGCACTGGTCACCTTTGCATAAGCAGCTTCTTGCTAGTGGCCACAGGAGCTCAGCTGCACAGGGCCTACCAGTGCTGAGGGAGCAGCGTGCTCTAGGGCTCCAAATGCACCCAGTGCTGCTGTCTGCACAGTCGTCTGTGCCATCCACCCAGGATGGCATCACAGACTGCGTGTGGAGCAGGGCTGCAGGTAAGAGCTGTGGGTGAGGGGGTGATGTGTGTGGAAATAAGGCAACCACCTCCTTCCCCATTAAGGGCAGGAGGCAGCTCTGGGTACTTGATGCAACGTTTTGAGTTGCTCTGCGGAGCTCTAATAAAAGGCTTATTTATTTCAGTAGTTTAAAATGCCTTGCACTATTACTAAATATTGATTATCGGATTGGCATTGGCTGACATGGTTGGTTAATCATCAGCTATCATTATCAGCCAAGAAAATCTTTATCAGTGCACCCCTAATTCTCTTTCTCTCTGAGCTTGTATGCAAAATTTAAACCATCAGTGACTGCCACCTATTGGTTACAAATCAGAGTATTCTTGCCATTATCACCATCCCTTTGACACATTCTCTCAGCTATTTACTTGAAATAAATATGGTAATTTTGATCCAAGTTCTAGGTCAAAGTACTAGAACTTGGTCCAGTACTTTTCAACATCTTTATCAGTGATTTGGATATGGGCTGAAGAGCTCACTGGCCAAGTTCACAGACGATACTAGTTACGGGGAAGCATGGTCACGCTTGAAGATAGGCTAAAGGTACAGGTGGGTATAGACATGCTGACAAGTTGGGTGAGTCAGTACCAAATGAAGTTCAACACTGAGAAATGTAAAGTGCTCCATCTGGGGACAAACAACTCCCAACACACCTACAGGCTTGGCGGTACCAAACTGACCAGCACCACGAATGAAAGGGACTTGGGGGTAATAATAGACCACTGTATGAACATGGGTCAGCAGTGCGACACTGTTGCCAGCAGAGCAAATAATACTCTGGCATGCATCCATTGGTGCACCTCCAACAAAACCAAAGAAGTGATTCTTCTGCTTTACTCAACCTTGGTGAAACCCCAAATGGAGTACTGCGTCTAGTTCTGGATGCCACGATTTACCAAGGATGTGGTAAAGCTTGAGAGAGTCCACAGGAGGGCCACCCGTATGACCAGAGAATTGCACAGCAAACCGTACAAGGAAAGGCTGAAGGACCTGGGACCCTTCAGCTTGAAAAAGAGAAGGCTGAGAGAGGACTTGGTAGCAGCTTACTGCTACCTTAGGGGATTACATCAAGGGCTTGCTGAACAACTGTTCACCAGGGCACCCTTGGGGGAAACCAGGAGTAATGGTCACAAACTCCTGGAAGACCATTTCAGGCTCAACATTAGGAAAAACTTCTTCACAGTTAGTGTGCAGACTGTGGAATAAGCTCCCTCCAGAGGTGGTGCAATTGCCTACCCTGGAAATCTTCAAGAGAAGACTGGACAGTCACCTTGCTGGGGTCACCTGACCCCAGTTGTCTTTCCTGCCTGGTGCAGGGGGATGGACCAGATCATCTTCTGAGGTCCCTTCCAGCCCCTTACGATTTCAGTGCACAAATGTTCAGTCATCCATGGTGAATGAGAAGACCCATGTGGTCAGCCTCCAGGAAATCTTAAGTTTTCATTATAACTCTTTTGAGAAAGCAAAAGGAATAAAAGTAGAAGCTAACGTTTTGCACTATAGCCCAAATGCAATCAAATACAGCTCTGTTAAAATACAGAAATGAGTAGGAAATGTCTGAGTGAGAGCCTCCCAGATCTTTCTTGAGACGTTGAACTTGATACTGTATTTATAAACAAATTGCTTTGCGTCAGACAGACATCTAGTACCCCAGCTGTATAAGAGAGGTAAGTGTATAGGAGCTGTAGGCTCCTATACAATTCTTAAAAGTAACATTGCAGTATTATGACTGAATATAAATGACAATTGGAGCAGCTAGCTGAAAGCAGTTCACACTCAACAGAAAAAATTGTTCTAGTTTTCTTAGACAATACAGCCTGTGCTTTTCCAGAGTCTCTACCAGCTGCTGTTTCTGAAAACGTCTGGTTTACAGGAATATGGTATTCTTGGTTGCAGGTACCCCCCTGAAAGAAAAACTTAATCTAGGTGCTGTTTGGTGTCGAGAGAGCATTTGGAGAATTGCCTGAGAACCTCTCGCGTATCCTCAGTGTTCACAAAACCAATGGTCATCTCAATTTGTTCTCTGACACAGGCTTCTAGGTCCATTTATTGCTACCGGGATGACCCCTTTCAGAAGAGTTGTTCTTCCTTTTATAAATGGCCTGAATGCATACCGAAGTAATGCTTTCCTAGCTCTTGGAGACCCATCATTGCTCCAGGAGAAATTCATTAACATTTCTCAGTATTATATTAGTACCTGCATTAGTAAAAATGGAATACTCTGTTACTCTATTGCCTGTAGATTACCTGAAAAGCAGTGTCTAATAGGGAAAGGGTTCGTTGGATTGTGTTGTCTTATCCATGTTTCTTGTCCAGCTTCTGATCAGGAGAAGGTGACTTTTGGGTCTATCATACACACTTTTCCTGGTTCTCTCCAGTGAATCAGCAACTAATGGCAAAATTAGATAATTTCAATGAGATGGAGGGAGATGCTCCTTATTCCTTTCCACTTATTCTGTTTCAAAGTAATTGGTTTGAGTCTCACCATTTTTAATACCATCTTTGTAATTGCATCCTGTTATACAATTCGGAATATACATAGTTCATTCACTGTGATAGCATAAAGTGTCATGTCTCAAATAGGCTTACAGTAGGCAAAAGTATGTAATTACTCAGTGCCTGAACATTATGTAGCTGGTTTACAGGGTAAAATAACAAGGTAGGTCTTTGGGCTACAAAATGCTTTGTTTTAGAAGTTAAACATGTACAAGAATGGATATCAACAGGAATACTTGGGTTAAGAAAGACAAAGTGTTACAGTAACAGCATGAGTTTCTCAGTTTTATGTATTTTGTGTCCAGAACTCTAGTTCGTGATGGATTCTCCCGTTTCTGTAATCTGTTCATTTGCCGTATGACAGTTAATTAGTAAGGCACCTCTGAATCATGTAAAGGTAAAAGGTGTCCTGTTCACAGACTGTTAAGTTCCATTGGGATGGTGAAGGCAGACCTCCACTGTTTCTTGGGGTTTTTTTGGCTTTGTGTTTTTTTTTTAACCATAGGATGAGGAGGAATTGATGTGGTTAGCACCACTCTCTGGATCTTTACCCCCAGATAGCATCTGGTACCCTTTGGACTGGAGGCTGAGTGGGCGATGCTGGAACTAGAAATAATGAATGGAAATCCACTTCCTTCACCTGGAATAGAACCCAGGTTTTTCCAGTCTGTAGCCAGTCACCCTACCAACTGAACTATGTGGCTCCCCTTGATCATGTATAGAAATTTTTTTTAAAGTTTAACTCTATTTGACTTCTGAGGTCCAGAAAATCTGACTGTTCAGAAAATCAACCAGCATGCAGTTAATCATCAAAAGAAAATAACTGGTTCATGTTCCAGATCAATTGCCATGATGGCTTTAAATAAAACTTCTCTGTGCCAAGAGCAGCTTCTCTTGTGTAACATGTCCCTCTGAAACCAAGAATGTGTCTTTTTTTAGCTCTGATATCGCTATATTTTTACCAAAATGTAGGTGTCCCGGGTATTGTGGCAATCAGGTAATCTAATGTTGAACTGGGTGAATGGCTGAATAAATGCAGTTATCACTTCCAAGGACCTTCCATACCATACTTATAACACATTCATTCTAGTTAAGTTTCCTTTGTATTCCACCAGCATGTGACCTTCATTCCTTGTCCAGAACAAAGGGAAACCAGGGTTGGAATGGGAGGAGTGGACACGGTTATTATGTCTTTTCCTGTTTTCACCACCCTTGACTTACGAAAAACGTTCCCTGCACATCCTTGTCTATCTTCTTTCCCCTACTTGCTTCAGTAATGTCAAGACATTTTCCTTTTGAAAAATCTGATCTTTTTAGTGCTAATCTAGTTTCTTGAAAACTTTTGGTAAAATATGTCACAGATGTAGCTCTTGGTGTAGCTAAATGTGTATTAAGTCTGTAGAGTTTACTCATTAGTCTTGTTAGTATGGATTCCCTCTTCCCACCCCCACCATCTCCTTCAGCATAACTGGACTCTGAAAGTATTTTTAAAACTGGCTATGAAGCTGAATATTGTGTCCACTGTGTAACTGTCTCACAGTTTACTGAAAAAGTTTAATCCTTGAGGACAGTTGTCTGCATTGGACAGAGAACCACAACATGGATACTTTTTAGTCTCCACTCCTTAAGACACTTGGAGGTTTCAGTTGCCCTTAGGCCTTATGGCTGCTTCAAGTCATGTCTCTTTTTAATTTATGTAAGAGCCCTAAATTTATGTGGTATTTAGAACTGAATGTAATTAGCAGTCCTAGACCATTAAGTTTTATTAGCATCAGTATTTCTTGCCATACAGTACAGCTTCACTAAAAGCATATAGACCTTCACAGTAATTATCTGCTGACAGTAATGACATATATTTTATTTCATCACTATCTGCATTTGCTAGCATACCCTTGCTGCATTTTCCAGTTCTTATAAATTGGAGAACGCTGTTTTACTTCTGCATAATCCTCAAAAATAATTTAAGAATATTATTGCTTCTAGCAAAAATGAGGCAATAAGGGATGTATGCTTGTTTAGAAGTAAAACAATGGTAATTAGATTATCTGCTTATGGCAGAGAGAAACTGAGTTTGAGAGTGGTTTGGTTTTTGTCCAAAACCATTTGGATTCAGTCACAGTCCTGTTGTGGGTGGGTGGTCTTCTAGTCCAGCCCCTTGCTTAAAGCAGGATTATCCCTGACTAAACCATTCTGGCCAAGTCAAGTGCCTGTCTCTCTATAACAATTGTGGACTATGACATCTGTCTGCATCTCTTTTCCAGTTCACAGAATTCTTGGACAAGTAACGATTAGGATGTTTGTATCCAAAAATGTCTCTACTTTCTAACTGCTTGGAAGATGCATGCCTAAAAGAGTTCAGTTTAAAAAGGTCTGTGTGGATTCTTCTTTGTGCTGCTTAATGGATGTTAATTAATGTGAAACAACTAACTCTGGAGCAGTTTGAGCCAGAGTAAACTGCTTCCAGTCACAGTGTCTACACATTTGCCCAGGACAGCAGCAATTAGAGCTAGGATGGAGCAAGGACTGGGTGGCAGTGGGGGTCAGTTCTAGGTGGCAGCGGCAGGCAGCGGAGGGGCTGGCTGGTGTACGTGGGTGATGCATGTGCAGACTTTTGTGTGGCTAGGTGGCAGCCAGGGGTCTGGCTGGGCTAACTAGGTGCAATTTGCAACCAGGCTCACTATCTACATGTACCTTTAGTCACAGCAAAGTACTCCACCATAATATAGTACTTGTCCCCAGCAGTACTAGCTAACTGTGGTGTTAATTACTTTACTGCAGCATAGTACCACCACACGTGTAAACACTGATGCTGTACTGTGGTGCTAATTAATCCAGTCAGTAAAGCGCACATGCAGATGTACCCAGCATGTATAAGTTAAAGCATTAGGACTGCTAAGTGTCTCCCTTGAACCATTTTATAGAATTGAGAAAAGTCACTCTTTTTCAGTTCATAAGTGAAGATTTATTTTCTTTGTAGTTCTTTATGAGTTGTCTATTCCATGTGTATGAAGAGGATGTATGCCCCATTCATCTCCTGTTAACCCAATTGTTTGTGTTTGTGTTTTTAGTCTTCCCTGAATACTTCTTATTTCTGGTCCATATGTTCGCTGTATTGTACAATTATTGTCTTTTGAGCTCTTCATGACTACCAGAACTGTTCTCCATTTTCAGCCTCTCCTGTGGTCTGAAAACACAATCAGTTCTCAGTCTGTGATTATTCATATCTAAGCCAATTTAAATTAATTTTTAGGGTAAGATTTCATTAGAAGTAGTGTCAAATACTTAAATTAAGTAGCTATCTACTGGTCATCCTGTGGCACAGGCAGCCTCTGTGTGCAGCACACAGCAGATCAGGGAGATAGGGCAGGAAGCAAAATAGGAGATTGGTCAGGGAGTATAGAGTAGGGATAAGAAAGCATTAGGAGTCCATAAGGCAAGGAAGAGGATCTGCCTTTTCATTGTCTGCTAGTATGCCAAGTCTCTTTAACGTTTGTGTCTTTTAATCTGGTAAATTCTGCTCTTATAAATCAGAGGTATCAAAAGCATGTGGCCCTGTGGACTGGATGAGTAGTGCAGGACCAGTCGACGTGCCAGTTGAATGGCACAGGGCATGGACACCTTTCTTCTCACCACACAAGGTGGGTCTGGAGCAGGCTTCATGGGCGCTGGATCTGGCATGGAGGACACCTGGATTGGCCCCAGGCAGATGCCATGTACAGTGCAGCTCTTGGTGTGGGTGCCGTGCAGCTCTTGGTGTGGGTGCAGTGCAGTGTAGTGCATGTCTTGGGCTCTGCATGCAGGGCTAGTCTGGCATGCATTGTCTGTGGTGTATATATATGGGGTCAAGTCGAGACCCAGGGCCAGCACTAGGAGGCAGGTAATGGGGCTCTGTGGGCTGTATCTTTAACCGTGCCTATTATAAATCCATTATGCTTGTTGCTCTGATTTCTTGTATTCTAAAACATAAAGAGATATTTTTTCCTTCTTAATTATTATATAATTTTACTAGGAGCAGAAACTGTGCATATTGATTTGTAAAGTGATTTATGGGATCACTTTATTTCCTAGCTTGAAATAGTTACTATGTTCTTTCATGTCTAGGCTTTCAGCATAGCAGTATATTGGGTTCTTCTATTAAGAGGTTCTTCTATTAATGGTTGGCAACCTTTTCAGGCCGTGGGTTGGAATAACTCAGCATTGGGTCAAAGGCAGGTGGGCAGGTGCTAGAACACAGCTGCAGCTGCTTTCCATTGCTGCATCACAGGGAAAGTGCCTGCTGCCGCTGCTGTTCCCCGTTGTAGCGTGCGAAGTACCCATTGCTTCTCCCCATCATGGCACTGGGGAAGCCTCCGCCACCACCAAACAAGCTAAAGTCCTATATCCAGATCCAGACCATGGGCCATAGATTGCTGACCCCTGATCGAGAGAATCATTTGGAAGTGACTGGTGGTCTGATTGTATCTCACTCTTTTCTAACAGGTCTACAGTTTCAGGGTATCTGATCACTTGCTATTCAGGAAATAAAGAACAGTCATATTGATTATTCATTTATGTATTTGAAGAGTGTTTATTGCTCCTGAAATGTGAATCAAATCAAAAGTTGTTTTGCTGTTGTTTTGATATCTGTTTCTGAGATCAGAATGCCCCACGCTGCTGTTTTTTAAAAATATATTTGTATCCGTAGCTAATGGAGTATCAGTTAGCTTAAGGTAGCTAACATGTTTTTAAAGAATTATGTGGCTACTGCACAATGTGTTCCGATATGAATTTGTCATGCAAGGATACTTCATATTATACCTTCTTTCCTCCTTAAGAGAGAAAGTGTTAGGATAATTATGTTTATTATATTCAAGGTAAGTAAGTTATTATCCTGCCTTGCTTTTTTTTTTTTTTTTTTTTTTTTTTTGGACCTTGTTGAATTATTTTTCTATTCTTTGTACATAGTTCACATTGCATAGTCTCTGCATAAAGCGATTCCTAGCTTTTTAGAGTGTATTACAACATCTAGTGGGGATCTGTTACATTACATGTCTAAGAAGAAAGAAACTAGTTTTGGGTAATGGTTCTCTGTATGATACATACATTGTAATTAAAGACTGATATATCTTCCTAGCGTCTCCTAATATTAGGATCTCTAATCTTAATTTTAAGTATTAAGAATATCATAATTTCTTACCTTTTGCTTAGAAAGGAATTGATTGCTCAATATTCCAATATTTGCTTTAGTTTTATTGCAGTGGAAATAACCAATACCTCCTGCTGACACCAGTGGTTTTGGAATTTGTGGGAATTTTCTGTTGCACTACAGTAGAGATCTGATGCATATCTGTACCTTCAGTGAACAATTCCATGCTTTTTTAAAATTGTTCAGATCTGTTTTGTTCCCCATTCCCTCTTCCCCATCACCCTCTGGTCTCCCTGGTCCGTAATCACTATGTGCTATAGAATACTTTTTGGTGCTAAATTACATTGACTAAATGTAGCTTTTTTTCAGGTTTTGGAAAGGTAAATTTTATGTTTAATCTTGGGGGGGATGGTTTAATCCTTTCCTACTGTCTGTATCTGTAATGACTAAGGATATATAATATAGACATTATTTAGTTGACTGAAGCTTTTACAAATTGTTTCATAGGATCACTCTAGCTATTAGCTGATCACTGTTAATGTTTAGCTGATAAATGCTTTATGCTGACTTGTGGAGTCTTTGAATTGGCTCCAGATTTTAGAATAAAATTAATATCTTACCGGAGTAGCATTGTGTGAATTCACTTAAGCGGTATGCAACTACTAGTGTGGGGACATCTTGGTATACATTTTTTCCATTTATATTTTACCATGATCATTTAATTCAAAAAGACGTCTGGTAGTGATACCAGTTGGCAGACTTCTTTTCCATGGCAAGTACCAGTGTCTAATGATGTGTGGCAAGATTTTTTGTGATCCGTTGTTGTGGTTGGAACTGACGTCTTAAGGTGCCCACAGTTTTCTTCTGCCGGTACTGTGAGTACTTATCTTTGGTTTCTTATAGCATAGGGGGCTGCCATTTTCCCCAAGTTGTAGCACAGATTCACTTCTGTTACGAACAGTGAGAGAACAACCATTTTAAAAGAAGACATTATACCTGAAAGAAACTGAGGCCAGGACGTCCTTGAGACTCTTGGGAGATGTTGGCTGTTTTGAAGCAGTTCTTTCTTCATGGAATTCTCTGAAGAATATTTATCTTAGTCCCTCCCGTAAGTGGAACCTCTAGTTATGAAGATAACAGAAAAAGCTATTATTCCTAATTCATTCTCTTCCCACCCCTATGCCAAACTACCTGTTGGGCTAGAGGGCAGGAAGCATGGGGAAAGTGCATTGTGTTTATACACCCGTGTATGTGCTGGTTGGCTTGGTGCTATCAAGTAGTTGAGGTGGGATGGAGAAAGACCTTTCTCGAGATTTTCCAAAAAGGCTTTTTATAAAGAGAGTCTATTTGCTTTTATTTGTCCCATCACACTTGAGCATGGAGAAAAGTTTGTTTTTTTTCTTTTCTTAGTGAAGGAAGATTCTCTACACAGGAAGAATCTGGTTTTGGGCCAGCTGTACTCAGCAGTATTAATGCTGTGGAGTATAATTGCAGATGATACAAAGCTGACTATGTAGCAGCATATTTCCACTAGTCTGCCCACTCTAGCTTCTGAGAATGATTGGCTGTGATAGTGATGGACAGCATAATACTTGTCTTTTCCAGACATCTTTTTAGTCCCTCCTCTGCCCGTGGATCTGTTGCTCAGATCTTTTTTTGGATGAAGCGACAGTGGAATTGACCTGGTCAGGTTCACAATGGATACAGAGTTCAAACAATAGCAGTTATGATTCATTACTGATGGGGAAGTGAAGTTGTGGCTAGAGCAGGGGCGGGCAGTTATTTCGGGTGGAGGGCCGCTTGCTGAGTTTTGGCAAGCCATCGAGGGCTCCATGACAGGGAGCCCAGGGCAGATAAATATTAATTTTCTAAATTTTTTAGGGGCCCTGCATCCCAGATAGCATGGAGGAAAAATTACAGAGTATCATAATCAGTACACTCTAGTCCAGGGGTAGGCAAAATGTGGCCCACCATGCCATTCTGTTTGACTACAATTTAAAAGGGCAGTAGTCAAAGTAATGGCTTCCAGAAGAGGAATTGTGGGAGTCTGCTAGTTGAATCTCCTGTAAGTTGCACTAGGCATCTACAATATGTCATAGGATATGTGCTAAAATGCTTAGTAGAAACAATGATTAATGAAGACTGAGTTCAGCCCACACTGCCTTGTTATTTCGGTTTTATGTATGTTAGTCATGACAGCTTTATTGAGGTGTACTACTTCTGGAATCCTGGTCCTCTGATAGTGCAGTAAATGATAGGTGGAGCTTTT